>NW_027200934.1:0-15503 GCF_038502225.1 Cherax quadricarinatus
AAAAATTAATTATACATTGGTTAGGTTAGGTTAGGTTAGGTTAGGTAGGTTAAGGTTAGGTTAGGTTAGGTTAGGTTAGGTTAGGTTAGGTTAGGTTAAGGTAGGTTAGGTTAGGTTAGGTTAGGTAGGTTAGGTTAGGTTAGGTTAGGTTAGGTTAGGTTAGGTTAGGTTAGGTTAGGTTAGGTTAGGTTAGGTTAGGTTAGGTTAGGTTAGGTTAGGTTAGGTTAGGTAAGTTAGGTTAGGTTAGGGTTAGGTTAGGTTAGGTTAGGTTAGGTTAGGTTAGGTTAGGTTAGGTTAGGTTAGGTTAGGTTAGGTTAGGTTAGGTTAGGTTAGGTTAGGTTAGGTTAGGTTAGGTTAGGTTAGGTTAGGTTAGGTTAGGTTAGGTTAGGTTAGGTTAGGTTAGGTTAGGTTAGGTTAGGTTAGGGTTAGGTTAGGTTAGGTTAGGTTAGGTTAGGTTAGGTTAGGTTAGGTTAGGTTAGGTTAGGTTAGGTTAGGTTAGGTTAGGTTAGGTTAGGTTAGGTTAGGTTAGGTTAGGTTAGGTTAGGTTAGGTTAGGTTAGGTTAGGTTAGGTTAGGTTAGGTTAGGTTAGGTTAGGTTAGGTTAGGTTAGGTTAGGTTAGGTTAGGTTAGGTTAGGTTAAGTTAGGTTAGGTTAGGTTAGGTAGGTTAGGTTAGGTTAGGTTAGGTTAGGTTAGGTTAAGTTAGGTTAGGTTAGGTTAGGTTAGGTTAGGTTAGGTTAGGTTAGGTTAGGTTAGGTTAGGTTAGGTTAGGTTAGGTTAGGTTAGGTTAGGTTAGGTTAGGTTAGGTTAGGTTAGGGGGAATTGGCTTAAACCGGTAGGAGACCTGGACCTGCCTCGCATGGGCCAGTAGGTCTGCTGCAGTGTTCCTTCTTTCTTATGTTCATATATATTAAATGAAAGTACTTTTGACTTGTTGTGAATAGGTGAGATGTAACCTTCCTGACCCTCGTATGTCAGGAGCTTCAAGACCAATGATACTACCATCCTTGTTGTGTTCGTACACAAAATATAGACACTGAGACGGGTATACCTCTAAGATTATTTACACTAAGAGTTTACTGTAAACCGTTTCTTAACAATTAAAGTACTCTTGAATTAGTAACCTTATTAAAAGTACTCTTGAATTAGTAACCTAATTAAAAGTACTCTTGAATTAGTAACCTAATTAAAAGTACTCTTGAATTAGTAACCTAATTAAAAGTACTCTTGAATTAGTAACCTAATTAAAAATACTCTTGAATTAGTAACCTAATTAAAAATACTCTTGAATTAGTAACCTAATTAAAAATACTCTTGATATATATATATATATATATATATATATATATATATATATATATATATATATATATATATATATATATATATATATATATATATATATATATATATATATATGCAATAAGATATATATATATATGCAAAACAACCACTCTGAAAGAATAGAGAAATTCCAAGCGCTTTCGTGACTACTCACATTATCAAGGAACTATGAAAGTAAAGCATCCAAGGAAGCTATATAAGGGGTCTGGCCAGCACCTCACTATCAGATCCCACAACGGTTAAACACCTGACGCGCGCCGACCCAACTTGGATAGGTCCTTTGCACAACTCACCCACAAACTATTCTACCCAAGAAAATTTAAAAATTATTTGTCCAGTGTATTATTAAATTCTTCCCAAATTCTATTAATTATAAAGTTTATTACGGTCAAACTGGTAAAAATCTCGAACTAAGATTAAAACAACATAAATATAGCATTAGAACTGGACAAGATTCCAATGCTCTATTTATTCATGTAAGAGATTTTAACCATCCAATTGATTTTCAAAAAGTTGAGAAAGTAGTATCAAGCAAGTCCATGGTCGACAGGAATATAATTGAATCTTGTTTCATAAAAAGCAGTTTTGACAATAATATGAATATTTCCTTTGGTTTATATAAATTAGATCCATTTATAATTAATAGAATTTGGGAAGAATTTAATAATACACTGGACAAATAATAATTTTTAAATTTTCTTGGGTAGAATAGTTTGTGGGTGAGTTGTGCAAAGGACCTATCCAAGTTGGGTCGGCGCGCGTCAGGTGTTTAACCGTTGTGGGATCTGATAGTGAGGTGCTGGCCAGACCCCTTATATAGCTTCCTTGGATGCTTTACTTTCATAGTTCCTTGATAATGTGAGTAGTCACGAAAGCGCTTGGAATTTCTCTATTCTTTCAGAGTGGTTGTTTTGCATATATATATATATATATATATATATATATATATATATATATATATATATATATATATATATATATATATATATATATATATATATATATATATATATATATATATATATATATATATATATATATATATATATATATATATATATATATATATATATATATATTATATTTATTTTTATTATCACACTGGCCGATTCCCACCAAGGCAGGGTGGCCCGAAAAAGAAAAACTTTCACCATCATTCACTCCATCACTGTCTTGCCAGAAGGGTGCTTTACACTACAGTTTTTAAACTGCAACATTAACACCCCTCCTTCAGAGTGCAGGCACTGTACTTCCCATCTCCAGGACTCAAGTCCGGCCTGCCGGTTTCCCTGAATCCCTTCATAAATGTTACTTTGCTCACACTCCAACAGCACGTCAAGTATTAAAAACCATTTGTCTCCATTCACTCCTATCAAACACGCTCACGCATGCCTGCTGGAAGTCCAAGCCCCTCGCACACAAAACCTCCTTTACCCCCTCCCTCCTATATATATATATATATATATATATATATATATATATATATATATATATATATATATATATATATATATATATATATATATTTATATATATATATACAGTGGTACCTCGTTGTTCGTAATTAATCCGTTCCTGGAGCCGTTACTATAAACGAAATTTACGATTTACGAATCAATTTTCCCCATAAGAAATAATGTAAATACAATTAATCCGTTCCTGACACCCAGAAGTATTAAAACAAAAAAAATTTTTTAACATGAAATATGCATGTAGTACATAAACAATACAATGGGAAATGATGAATGAAACATTAACAGCATAACACTTACCTTTATTGGAGATTCTTCTTAGTGTATGGGAGACTGGAGGAGGAGAGAGAGTGGATTGTTTATAGTTTGGAAGGGGAATCCCCTTCCATCAACACCTCAGGTACCATTTGCTTTTCTGGGGTTGCTTCTCTTCTCTGTTTCTTAATGCCACTAGGACCACCTTGAGAGTCACTGGAGTCCTGTCTCACAAAATAACTGTGGAGAGAGCTCTGTTTCTGGCGTCTCTTTAACACTTCCCTAAAATGGCCCAAGACTTTGTCACTGTACATGTTGCCAACCTGGCTTGCAACAACCTTGTTAGGGTGATGTTTCTCCATAAAGCTTTCCATCTTACCCCACATAGTAAAAATCTCTTTAATTTCTGAAGAAGGCACCTTCTTCCATCTCTCTTCCTCCTCCTCTGCAGCAAGATTCTGAGCTGCGATGTGTTGCTCTTCCTGCTGAAGCTCTTGCAGCTCCTCAGTGGTGAGCTCTTCATTGTGGTCTTCCACCAATTCTTCCACATCCTCCAAACTCACATCCAACCCCATGGAACTCCCCAGTGCCACAATTGATTTTACAACAGACATAGGCTCATTAGGGTCAGTCCCAAATTCTTCAAAATCCCTCTTGTCGACACAATCTGGCCACAATTTTCTCCAGGCAGAGTTCAAAGTCCTGGTAGTCACTCCCTCCCAAGCCATACCTATAAGGGTTATGCAGTGGAGGATGCTGAAGTGTTCTCTCCAAAATTCCCTTAGGGTCAAGTGAGTGTCTGTGGTCACAGTCAAGCACCTGTGAAACATTGCTTTTGTGTAGAGTTTTTTAAAGTTTGCAATAACCTGCTGGTCCATGGGTTGGAGGAGAGGAGTGGTATTCGGGGGCAAGAACTTTACTGTGATGAACCCAAACTCCTCGAAAATTAGGTCATCCAAGTTTGGAGGATGAGCAGGTGCATTGTCCATTACTAGCAGGCACTTGAGATCCAATTTCTTTTCCAGGAGATACTCCTTCACACTAGGGCCAAACACTTCATTGAACCACTCGACGAAAATTTCCCTCGTGACCCATGCCTTACTATTAGATTTCCAAAACACACACAATTTACTCTTCATAACATTGTTTTTCCTGAACACTCTGGGATTTTCAGAATGGTACACTAGTAATGGCTTCACTTTGAAATCCCCACTAGCATTAGCACAGAACATTAGCGTCAGCCTGTCTTTCATAGGCTTGTGTCCTGGCATTGCCTTTTCCTCTTGTGTAATGAAGGTCCTCTTTGGCATTTTCTTCCAAAAGAGGCCTGTTTCGTCACAATTGAACACTTGTTCAGGTTTCAGTCCTTCAGCCTCTATGTACTCCTGGAATTCATGCACATATTTTTCAGCCGCCTTGTGGTCCGAACTGGCAGCCTCACCATGCCTTACCACACTGTGTATGCCAGTACGGTTCTTAAATCTCTCAAACCAGCCTTTGCTGGCCTTAAATTCACTCACTTCACCACTATTTGCAGGCAATTTCTTTACCAAATCTTCATGCAACTGCCTAGCCTTTTCACAAATAAACGAAGTCATAAGAGTATCTCCTGCTAATTGTTTCTCATTTATCCACACCAATAATAACTTCTCAACCTCTTCCAGTACTGGTGATCTCATTTTTGTCAGCATAGTTACTCCCTTTGCAACAACAGCATCCTTTATTTCATTTTTCTTGGCCACTATGGAACATAAGGTTGTGTAGGGTTTCTTATACATCCTGGACAGTTCGGCCACACTTGTACCACTTTCATATTGTTCAATGATGGTTTTCTTAAATTCAATCGTATTTCTCACCTTCTTTACCACAGGCTTGGCACTAGGAGCTTTCTTTGGAGCCATGGTAGCTTATTTAGTACTTGCAAGCACTAAAATAAATGGAATATTATGAAATATTTCGCTGGAGCACGTGAGGGGACCTTCGCTCACTGGTAAACAATGCCAGACTGGCTGCCGCCCTGGCTCACGCCGTGGGTACGCGTCCCGGACGAACTACGACTCGCGAGTCAACCTATGAAAAGCGAGTCCATGTTTATACGAAAATACCTCTATGATTGGCGAATTTTACGATTGCCGGGAACTACGAAAAGCGGGGGACCACTGTATATATATATATATATATATATATATATATATATATATATATATATATATATATATAATGACATCTCCACTGCCTCCAGCCTTCTCCTCGCTGCAACATTCATCACCCATGCTTCACACCCATATAAGAGTGTTGGTAAAACTATACTCTCATACATTCCCCTCTTTGCCTCCAAGGACAAAGTTCTTTGTCTCCACAGACTCCTAAGTGCACCACTCACCCTTTTCCCCTCATCAATTCTATGATTCACCTCATCCTTCATAGACCCATCCGCTGACACGTCCACTCCCAAATATCTGAATACATTCACCTCCTCCATACTCTCTCCCTCCAATCTGATATCCAATCTTTCATCACCTAATATTTTTGTTATCCTCATAACCTTACTCTTTCCTGTATTCACTTTTAATTTTCTTCTTTTGCACACCCTACCAAATTCATCCACCAATCTCTGCAACTTCTCTTCAGAATCTCCCAAGAGCACAGTGTCATCAGCAAAGAGCAACTGTGACAACTCCCACTTTATGTGTGATTCTTTATCTTTTAACTCCACGCCTCTTGTCAAGACCCTCGCATTTACTTCTCTTACAACCCCATCTATAAATATATTAAACAACCACGGTGACATCACACATCCTTGTCTAAGGCCTACTTTTACTGGGAAATAATTTCCCTCTTTCCTATGTACTCTAACTTGAGCCTCACTATCCTCGTAAAAACTCTTCACTGCTTTCAGTAACCTACCTCCTACACCATACACCTGCAACATCTGCCACATTGCCCCCCTATCCACCCTGTCATACGCCTTTTCCAAATCCATAAATGCCACAAAGACCTCTTTAGCCTTATCTAAATACTGTTCACTTATATGTTTCACTGTAAACACCTGGTCCACACACCCCCTACCTTTCCTAAAGCCTCCTTGTTCATCTGCTATCCTATTCTCAGTCTTACTTTTAATTCTTTCAATAATAACTCTACCATACACTTTACCAGGTATACTCAACAGACTTATCCCCCTATAATTTTTGCACTCTCTTTTGTCCCCTTTGCCTTTATACAAAGGAACTATGCATGCTCTCTGCCAATCCCTAGGTACCTTACCCTCTTCCATACATTTATTAAATAATTGCACCAACCACTCCAAAACTATATCCCCACCTGCTTTTAACATTTCTATCTTTATCCCATCAATCCCGGCTGCCTTACCCCCTTTCATTTTACCTAGATTCTGAAGAGAAGTTGCAGAGATTGGTGGATGAATTTGGTAGGGTGTGCAAAAGAAGAAAATTAAAGGTGAATACAGGAAAGAGTAAGGTTATGAGGATAACAAAAAGATTAGGTGATGAAAGATTGAATATCAGATTGGAGGGAGAGAGTATGGAGGAGGTGAACGTATTCAGATATTTGGGAGTGGACGTGTCAGCGGATGGGTCTATGAAAGATGAGGTGAATCATAGAATTGATGAGGGAAAAAGAGTGAGTGGTGCACTTAGGAGTCTGTGGAGACAAAGAACTTTGTCCTTGGAGGCAAAGAGGGGAATGTATGAGAGTATAGTTTTACCAACGCTCTTATATGGGTGTGAAGCGTGGGTGATGAATGTTGCAGCGAGGAGAAGGCTGGAGGCAGTGGAGATGTCATGTCTGAGGGCAATGTGTGGTGTGAATATAATGCAGAGAATTCGTAGTTTGGAAGTTAGGAGGAGGTGCGGGATTACCAAAACTGTGTGAGTGTGGGGAAAGTTCGTGAGGCAGTGGGTAGAATGAAAGGGGGTAAGGCAGCTGGGATTGATGGGATAAAGATAGAAATGTTAAAAGCAGGTGGGGATATAGTTTTGGAGTGGTTGGTGCAATTATTTAATAAATGTATGGAAGAGGGTAAGGTACCTAGGGATTGGCAGAGAGCATGCATAGTTCCTTTGTATAAAGGCAAAGGGGACAAAAGAGAGTGCAAAAATTATAGGGGAATAAGTCTGTTGAGTATACCTGGTAAAGTGTATGGTAGAGTTATTATTGAAAGAATTAAGAGTAAGACGGAGAGTAGGATAGCAGATGAACAAGGAGGCTTTAGGAAAGGTAGGGGGTGTGTGGACCAGGTGTTTACAGTGAAACATATAGGTGAACAGTATTTAGATAAGGCTAAAGAGGTTTTTGTGGCATTTATGGATTTGGAAAAGGCGTATGACAGGGTGGATAGGGGGGCAATGTGGCAGATGTTGCAGGTGTATGGAATAGGAGGTAGGTTACTGAAAGCAGTGAAGAGTTTTTAAGAGGATAGTGAGGCTCAGGTTAGAGTATGTAGGAAAGAGGGAGATTATTTCCCAGTAAAAGTAGGCCTTAGACAAGGATGTGTGATGTCACCGTGGTTGTTCAATATATTTATAGATGGGGTTGTAAGAGAAGTGAATGCGAGGGTCTTGGCAAGAGGTGTGGAGTTAAAAGATAAAGAATCTAACACAAAGTGGGAGTTGTCACAGTTGCTCTTTGCTGATGACACTGTGCTTTTGGGTGATTCTGAAGAGAAGTTGCAGAGGTTGGTGGATGAATTTGGTAGGGTATGTAAAAGAAGAAAATTAAAAGTGAATATAGGAAAGAGTAAGGTTATGAGGATAACAAAAAGATTAGGTGACGAAAGATTGGATATCAGATTGGAGGGAGAGAGTATGGAGGAGGTGAATGTATTCAGATATTTGGGAGTGGACGTGTCAACAGATGGGTCTATGAAAGATTAGGTGAATCGTACAATTGATGAGGGGAAAAGAGTGAGTGGTGCACTGAGGAGTCTGTGGAGACAAAGAACTTTGTCCATGGAAGCAAGGAGGGGAATGTATGAGAGTATAGTTATACCAACGCTCTTATATGGGTGTGAAGCATGGGTGATGAATGTTGCAGCGAGGAGAAGGCTGGAGGCAGTGGAGATGTCATGTCTGAGGGCAATGTGTGGTGTGAATATAATGCAGAGAATTCGTAGTTTGGAAATTAGGAGGAGGTGCGGGATTACCAAAACTGTTATCCAGAGGGCTGAGGAGGGGTTGTTGAGGTGGTTCGGACATGTAGAGAGAATGGAACGAAACAGAATGACTTCGAGAGTGTATAAATCTGTAGTGGAGGGAAGGCGGGGTAGGGGTCGGCCTAGGAAAGGTTGGAGGGAGGGGGTAAAGGAGGTTTTGTGTGCGAGGGGCTTGGACTTCCAGCAAGCATGCGTGAGCGTGTTTGATAGGAGTGAATGGAGACAAATGGTTTTTAATACTTGACGTGCTGTTGGAGTGTGAGCAAAGTAACATTTATGAAGGGATTCAGGGAAACCGGCAGGCCGGACTTGAGTCCTGGAGATGGGAAGTACAGTGCCTGCACTCTGAAGGAGGGGTGTTAATGTTGCAGTTTACAAACTGTAGTGTAAAGCACCCTTCTGGCAAGACAGTGATGGAGTGAATGATGGTGAAAGTTTTTCTTTTTCGGGCCACCCTGCCTTGGTGGGAATCGGCCGATGTATTAATAATATATATATATATATATATATATATATATATATATATATATATATATATATATATATATATATATATATATATATATATATATATATATATATATATATATATATATTGTCGTGCCGAATATGTAAAACTGGTCAATTAGCAAGAACTCATTTAAAATTAAGTCCTTTCTAAAATTTTCTCTTATACGTTTAAAGATATATTTTTTTCATTAATGTTAATGTAAAAATTTTTAATTTTGCACCAAAAGAATCTTAGAAAACTTACCTAACCTTATTATAACAAGAACAATTTATTTTAGCCTAACCCAACTAAATATATTTTAGATTTGTTTACAATAATTTAATACTAAACAAACACAGTGAAATATATTTTTTTCGTTAGGTTCAGAATGATTTTGGCGAAATTATTGCATACACAAATTTTCGCTTGTCCTATATGGCAAGATGAGCGTTGCTATTTAAGCCAAGATCGCAAGTTCTGCCTATTCGGCACGACATATATATATATATATATATATATATATATATATATATATATATATATATATATATATTCTTACCAATTTTCTAAAGAAGGGAGAGTTTATGTCCTATAAAAAAGAGGCAACATTTGGTTTTTCTATCTACGTAACTTATAAACCAAAAAGTCACTACAAATACAGAGTGGAAGTTTTAAATGCTGCTTAAATGCCAGAAAATTTTTATTGAAATTGAATAGAAAGAAATACCTCCCCTTCCGCATACATTATCAACAAATGTTGTTCCCTTCAGGTGTGTTTGTTCGTTGTACACACTTGTTGAATATGAAAATATTCATGTAAATAATTTTGTATTCAGTAATATATACAGTGAATATATATATATATATATATATATATATATATATATATATATATATATATATATATATATATATATATATATATATATATATATATATATATATATATATATATGCAAAACAACCACTCTGAAAGAATAAAGAAATTCCAAGCGCTTTCGTGACTACTCACATTATCAAGGAACTATGAAAGTAAAGCATCCAAGGAAGCGTGGGATCTGATAGTGAGGTGATGGCCGGACCCCTTATATAGCTTCCTTGGATGCTTCACTTTCATAGTTCCTTGATAATGTGAGTAGTCACGAAAGCGCTTGGAATTTCTCTATTCTTTCAGAGTGGTTGTTTTGCATATTTTGAAATCACCTGTTTACTGTGATCTTATTGCATATATATATATATATATATATATATATATATATATATATATATATATATATATATATATATATATATATATATATATATATATATATATATATATATATATATATATATATATAAAGTAGAGAAACTTTTAGAGAGGGTGTGGTAGGTAAGTTTGGGGTGCCAGGTGTAAATGATAATGGGAGCCCTTTGATTGAACTTTGTATAGAAAGGGGTTTAGTTATAGGTAATACATATTTTAAGAAAAAGAGGATAAATAAGTATACAAGATATGATGTAGGGCGAAATGACAGTAGTTTGTTGGATTATGTATTGGTAGATAAAAGACTGTTGAGTAGACTTCAGGATGTACATGTTTATAGAGGGGCCACAGATATATCAGATCACTTTCTAGTTGTAGCTACACTGAGAGTAAAAGGTAGATGGGATACAAGGAGAATAGAAGCATCAGGGAAGAGAGAGGTGAAGGTTTATAAACTAAAAGAGGAGGCAGTTAGGGTAAGATATAAACAGCTATTGGAGGATAGATGGGCTAATGAGAGCATAGGCAATGGGGTCGAAGAGGTATGGGGTAGGTTTAAAAATGTAGTGTTAGAGTGTTCAGCAGAAGTTTGTGGTTACAGGAAAGTGGGTGCGGGAGGGAAGAGGAGCGATTGGTGGAATGATGATGTAAAGAGAGTAGTAAGGGAGAAAAAGTTAGCATATGAGAAGTTTTTACAAAGTAGAAGTGATGCAAGGAGGGAAGAGTATATGGAGAAAAAGAGAGAGGTTAAGAGAGTGGTGAAGCAATGTAAAAAGAGAGCAAATGAGAGAGTGGGTGAGATGTTATCAACAAATTTTGTTGAAAATAAGAAAAAGTTTTGGAGTGAGATTAACAAGTTAAGAAAGCCTAGAGAACAAATGGATTTGTCAGTTAAAAATAGGAGAGGAGAGTTATTAAATGGAGAGTTAGAGGTATTGGGAAGATGGAGGGAATATTTTGAGGAATTGTTAAATGTTGATGAAGATAGGGAAGCTGTGATTTCGTGTATAGGACAAGGAGGAATAACATCTTGTAGGAGTGAGGAAGAGCCAGTTGTGAGTGTGGGGAAGTTCGTGAGGCAGTAGGTAAAATGAAAGGGGGTAAGGCAGCCGGGATTGATGGGATAAAGATAGAAATGTTAAAAGCAGGTGGGGATATAGTTTTGGAGTGGTTGGTGCAATTATTTAATAAATGTATGGAAGAGGGTAAGGTACCTAGGGATTGGCAGAGAGCATGCATAGTTCCTTTGTATAAAGGCAAAGGGGATAAAAGAGAGTGCAAAAATTATAGGGGGATAAGTCTGTTGAGTATACCTGGTAAAGTGTATGGTAGAGTTATTATTGAAAGAATTAAGAGTAAGACGGAGAATAGGATAGCAGATGAACAAGGAGGCTTTAGGAAAGGTAGGGGGTGTGTGGACCAGGTGTTTACAGTGAAACATATAAGTGAACAGTATTTAGATAAGGCTAAAGAGGTCTTTGTGGCATTTATGGATTTGGAAAAGGCGTATGACAGGGTGGATAGGGGGGCAATGTGGCAGATGTTGCAAGTGTATGGTGTAGGAGGTAGGTTACTGAAAGCAGTGAAGAGTTTTTACGAGGATAGTGAGGCTCAAGTTAGAGTATGTAGGAAAGAGGGAAATTTTTTCCCAGTAAAAGTAGGCCTTAGACAAGGATGTGTGATGTCACCGTGGTTGTTTAATATATTTATAGATGGGGTTGTAAGAGAAGTAAATGCGAGGGTCTTGGCAAGAGGCGTGGAGTTAAAAGATAAAGAATCACACACAAAGTGGGAGTTGTCACAGCTGCTCTTTGCTGATGACACTGTGCTCTTGGGAGATTCTGAAGAGAAGTTGCAGAGATTGGTGGATGAATTTGGTAGGGTGTGCAAAAGAAGAAAATTAAAGGTGAATACAGGAAAGAGTAAGGTTATGAGGATAACAAAAAGATTAGGTGATGAAAGATTGAATATCAGATTGGAGGGAGAGAGTATGGAGGAGGTGAATGTATTCAGATATTTGGGAGTGGACGTGTCAGCGGATGGGTCTATGAAAGATGAGGTGAATCATAGAATTGATGAGGGGAAAAGAGTGAGTGGTGCACTTAGGAGTCTGTGGAGACAAAGAACTTTGTCCTTGGAGGCAAAGAGGGGAATGTATGAGAGTATAGTTTTACCAACGCTCTTATATGGGTGTGAAGCATGGGTGATGAATGTTGCAGCGAGGAGAAGGCTGGAGGCAGTGGAGATGTCATGTCTGAGGGCAATGTGTGGTGTGAATATAATGCAGAGAATTCGTAGTTTGGAAGTTAGGAGGAGGTGCGGGATTACCAAAACTGTTGTCCAGAGGGCTGAGGAAGGGTTGTTGAGGTGGTTCGGACATGTAGAGAGAATGGAGCGAAACAGAATGACTTCAAGAGTGTATCAGTCTGTAGTGGAAGGAAGGCGGGGTAGGGGTCGGCCTAGGAAAGGTTGGAGAGAGGGGGTAAAGGAGGTTTTGTGTGCGAGGGGCTTGGACTTCCAGCAGGCATGCGTGAGCGTGTTTGATAGGAGTGAATGGAGACAAATGGTTTTTAATACTTGACGTGCTGTTGGAGTGTGAGCAAAGTAACATTTATGAAGGGGTTCAGGGAAACCGGCAGGCCGGACTTGAGTCCTGGAGATGGGAAGTACAGTGCCTGCACTCTGAAGGAGGGGTGTTAATGTTGCAGTTTAAAAACTGTAGTGTAAAGCACCCTTCTGGCAAGACAGTGATGGAGTGAATGATGGTGAAAGTTTTTCTTTTTCGGGGCCACCCTGCCTTGGTGGGAATCGGCCAGTGTGATATATATATATATATATATATATATATATATATATATATATATATATATATATATATATATATATATATATATATATATATATATATATATATATATGTCGTGCCGAATAGGCAGAACTTGCGATCTTGGCTTAAATAGCAACGCTCATCTTGCCATATAGGACAAGTGAAAAATTGTGTATGCAATAATGTCGCCAAAATCATTCTGACCCTAACGAAAAAAATATAGTTCACTGTGTTTGTTTAGTATTAAATTATTGTAAACAAATCTAAAATATATTTAGTTGGGTTAGGCTAAAATAAATTGTTCTTGTTATAATAAGGTTAGGTAAGTTTTCTAAGATTCTTTTGGTGCAAAATTAAAATTTTTTACATTAACATTAATGAAAAAAATATATCTTTAAACGTTTAAGAGAAAATTTTAGAAAGGACTTAATTTTAAATGAGTTCTTGCTAATTGACCAGTTTTACATATTCGGCACGACATATATATATATATATATATATATATATATATATATATATATATATATATATATATATATATATATATATATATATATATATATATATATATATATATATATATATATATATATATATATATATATATATATATATATATATATATATATATATATATATATATATATATATATATATATATATATATATATATATATATATATATATATATATATATATATATATATATATATATATATATATATATATATATATATATATATATATATATATATATATATATATATATATATATATATATATATATATATACAATAAGATCACAGTAAACAGGTGATTTCAGAATATGCAAAACAACCACTCTGAAAGAATAGAGAAATTCCAAGCGCTTTCGTGACTACTCACATTATCAAGGATAATGTGAGTAGTCACGAAAGCGCTTGGAATTTCTCTATTCTTTCAGAGTGGTTGTTTTGCATATATATATATATATATATATATATATATATATATATATATATATATATATATATATATATATATATATATATATATATATATATATATATACATATATATATATATATATATATACCACTGCCTCCAGCCTTCTCCTCGCTGCAACATTCATCACCCACGCTTCACACCCATATAAGAGCGTTGGTAAAACTATACTCTCATACATTCCCCTCTTTGCCTCCAAGGACAAAGTTCTTTGTCTCCACAGACTCCTAAGTGCACCACTCACTCTTTTTCCCTCATCAATTCTATGATTCACCTCATCTTTCATAGACCCATCCGCTGACACGTCCACTCCCAAATATCTGAATACGTTCACCTCCTCCATACTCTCTCCCTCCAATCTGATATTCAATCTTTCATCACCTAATCTTTTTGTTATCCTCATAACCTTACTCTTTCCTGTATTCACCTTTAATTTTCTTCTTTTGCACACCCTACCAAATTCATCCACCAATCTCTGCAACTTCTCTTCAGAATCTCCCAAGAGCACAGTGTCATCAGCAAAGAGCAGCTGTGACAACTCCCACTTTGTGTGTGATTCTTTATCTTTTAACTCCACGCCTCTTGCCAAGACCCTCGCATTTACTTCTCTTACAACCCCATCTATAAATATATTAAACAACCACGGTGACATCACACATCCTTGTCTAAGGCCTACTTTTACTGGGAAAAAATTTCCCTCTTTCCTACATACTCTAACTTGAGCCTCACTATCCTCGTAAAAACTCTTCACTGCTTTCAGTAACCTACCTCCTACACCATACACTTGCAACATCTGCCACATTGCCCCCCTATCCACCCTGTCATACGCCTTTTCCAAATCCATAAATGCCACAAAGACCTCTTTAGCCTTATCTAAATACTGTTCACTTATATGTTTCACTGTAAACACCTGGTCCACACACCCCCTACCTTTCCTAAAGCCTCCTTGTTCATCTGCTATCCTATTCTCCGTCTTACTCTTAATTCTTTCAATTATAACTCTACCATACACTTTACCAGGTACACTCAACAGACTTATCCCCCTATAATTTTTGCACTCTCTTTTATCCCCTTTGCCTTTATACAAAGGAACTATGCATGCTCTCTGCCAATCCCTAGGTACCTTACCCTCTTCCATACATTTATTAAATAATTGCACCAACCACTCCAAAACTATATCCCCACCTGCTTTTAACATTTCTATCTTTATCCCATCAATCCCGGCTGCCTTACCCCCTTTCATTTTACCTACTGCCTCACGAACTTCCCCCACACTCACAACTGGCTCTTCCTCACTCCTACAAGATGTTATTCCTCCTTGCCCTATACACGAAATCACAGCTTCCCTATCTTCATCAACATTTAACAATTCCTCAAAATATTCCTTCCATCTTCCCAATACCTCTAACTCTCCATTTAATAACTCTCCTCTCCTATTTTTAACTGACAAATCCATATATATATATATATATATATATATATATATATATATATATATATATATATATATATATATATATATATATGTATATATATATATATATATATATATATATGTATATATATATATATATATATATATATATATATATATGTATATATATATATATATATATGTATATATATATATATATATATATATATATATATATATATATATATATATATATATATATATATATATATATATATATATATATATATATATACATATA
>NW_027200935.1:0-15492 GCF_038502225.1 Cherax quadricarinatus
ATGTCGTGTGTTAATTAATTCCTCTCAGTCAGTGTTCTCACATTTTAATATGTCTTAGTGTCAGTTTTGTGCACAGAAAAGCATCTTTTGCTAGTTTAAGCCATGTTGTACCGCATGTACAGCGGGTGTGTAAAGTTTCCGTGTGTCCAGTGAGGTCTGCGGCCAGACCTGAGTAGCACCACTGTGCTAAGTCACCCGATGTGACCAGTGCGTTTGACAGTTGTAATCACTCAGCCCTGAGCGTATGAGCCCCCTTGTACAGAAAGCTTTTATGCTCGTCGCTCGTGTTGTTCTGCAGAATCGTACCTGCTACGATTCCCATCGAGATTTGTTTCACTTCACCTCCAGACCGTCAGAGTGCAGTTATATGTAGAGAAACAAGTCTGGGGACGCTTAGGCTAACCTCTGCTATAACTCCAACTGTCGAGAGATGATACTCGTCAAGCCGCAGCCAGGCCTGTCGGCAGGCGCTGTGTCAGCCTCGTGTCACAAGCTTCAGTGAGCAGCCTGCACAAAGAAGATGTCACTTTGACTGCTAGCTCTCTCACTGCAGTCTGGTGTATGATGTTACGACTCCCAGATGTTTCGCCCAGTCGTCTCTGCCACGACTCGCTCCACAACTCGCTCCACGCTCGCCGGCAGTGACAGCCCAGCGACAGTACCAGTCGAGAAGTGTCCTCCTGAGTCGCTTGCCAGAAGTCCTGCCCAGTTGCCGAGTTTTGTCGACGCCTCACTCGAGGGCACCAGCATGTCGTGCCCCAGGTTGAGTGAAAACCTGCAGCGACTCCTACGATGTCTGCTTCACCGTTCCAGAGGAGACCGTACCCTGTTACGTCACAGCTCAGCCGCAGCGATGTCTCCCGTGTTGCAGTATCTGTCCAGACGCAGGAAGGCGTGCAGTGATGCACTTCGATGCTCACTGCCTATGACCACGATGTTTAGCACACCCCACATGTTTTTTTCTTCCCTCCCTGTAGGAAGTTTTTTTTTCCATGTCCATATGTATATATATGTTTTTATTTTGTGTTCTGTGCCCTGTTCCTACGAGAGAGAGACCGAGTTTCTTTTACTACCAGTATTGTCGCGTCGGGACGACGCGCGGTAGGTGGCCGAGCGTATGTAGACAGCCTGTACTGTCTGCACAGACAGCCCATGCTGTCTGCCAGCTTAGTTCATATTTCGCGCCACTCAGGTGCTGCCATCTATAGGCCTTGCCACTTCAGTATGCCCAGACTTGCCTCGCTCTCACTCACACAGCGGCCTGGCATCAACACACAAGTGCCCCAGCTCTCTCTCGTGGGCATGGCCCTGCCCGGGCCATGGGCACAACACACAAGCCTGTGTAACCCAACACTACTTAAGAATAAACGAAGAAGCCTCCGAAGACGTATCATTAACTCCCCGCTACCAGAATACCAAAATAAACCCCGTTATAGTTGCATGACTCTCAGTATATATACACTGAGACGTGCATGACTCAGTATATATACACTGAAAGCTGCATCATTCTCAGAATATATACACAGAGGTACACGACTCAGTATATATACACTGAAGTGCATGACTCATTATACATACACAGAGAGGCATGACTCAGTATATATATACTGAGGTGCATGACTCAGTATATACTGAGAGCTGCATGACTCGGTATATATACACTGAGAGGTGCATCATTCTCAGTATATCTACATTGAGAGGTGCATGACTCAGTATATATACACTGAGGTGCATGACTCACTATACATACACTGAGAGGTGCATGACTCAGTATATATATATATATATATATATATATATATATATATATATATATATATATATATATATATACTGAGGTGCATGACTCAGTATATACTGAGAGCTGCATGACTCCCAGTATATATACACTGAGAAGACATCATTCTCACTATATATACACTGAGAGGTGCATGACTCATTATATATACACTGAGAGATGCATGACTCAGTAATATACACTGAGAGGTGCATCACTCTCAGTATATATACACTGAGAGGTACACGACTCAATATATAATTCAATGACAGGCGCAAAATTTTCAGCATATATTTACTGACAGGGGTATGACTCTCAGTATATATATACACTTAGAGCTAGATGACTCATTATATATACACCGAGAGCTGCACGACTCTCAGTATATATACACTCAGAGGTGCATGACTGTCCGTATATATACACTGAGAGGTACATGACTCTCAGAATATATATACTGAGACCTGCATCACTCATTATATATTCACTGAGAGGTGCATGACTCTCAGTATATATACACTGAGAGGTGCATGACTCTCAGTATATGTACACAGAGAGGTGCATGACTCTTAGTATATGTACACTGAGAGGTGCATGATTCTCAGTATATATACACAGAGCTCATCCCTCTCAGTATATGTACTCTGAGAACTGTATGACTCTCAGTATATATACACAGAGGTGCACGACTCTCAGTGTATATACATTGAGTATATAGAGTATATATATATATACACTGACAGGTGCATGACTCAGTATATTTACACTGAGAGGTGCATGACTCAGTATATGTACACTGAGAGGTGCATGACTCAGTATATGTACACTGAGAGGTGCATGACTCAGTATATGTACACTGAGAGGTGCACGACTCAATATA
Organism: Cherax quadricarinatus; assembly: GCF_038502225.1. NCBI lineage: Eukaryota > Metazoa > Arthropoda > Malacostraca > Decapoda > Parastacidae > Cherax > Cherax quadricarinatus. Next base: position 2,658 of record NW_027200935.1, read on the forward strand.
TATACACTGACAGGTGCATGACTCAGTATATATACACTGAGAGGTGTATGACTCAGTATACATGCACTGAGAACTGCATCACTCAGTATATATACACTGAGAGCTGCATCACTCAGTATATATACGCTGAGAGCTGCATCACTCACTATATATATACTGAGAGCTGCATCACTCTCAGTATATATATATATATATTGAGAGCTGCATCACTCAGTATATATACACTGAGAGCTTCATCACTCTTTGTATATATTACAACCCAGGAATTCAAAGGCCTGTTATCCTGGGTGTAAAGGGAGCAAAATATACACAGCAGAAAAACTTTTGACTTGTATTATCCTTTACCAAGTAAAGAATTATGTACACTATATACACTATGTACAACAATAGGTATTAGTGCACTCCACGGTAAGCAAGGCAGAATAGATGCCACTAGAGAGCAGACCGTGCTTCAACCAGCTCTAGAATGAGAATGACAAGGGCAGACAGGAGAGTGGTACCCACAACACCTCTGCGACTGCTAAAACCATCTTCTCATTGGCTGGAACCTGGGTACTGATTGAACGATGGGGTCCCATCGTTAACCCTTAGTACCAGGTTCGCTGTTTGGGGGAGATATCCTTTCAATGAGGGTGTGTACATGCGCCGAATATAGGTTACGTACTCTTTACATGGCACAGTATATTTATATACTGTACTCTGAGAGTTTATTTTATCTTAAGTTTAGGAACTAAAGTATTCTGGTGAAGAAGGTGCATAATGATGGTGTAGTCAATAGGCTTCAAACTCCATAATTAACCAACCAGTTAATACTAAGGGAATGGTTACAAAAAAAAGCTGGAAAAGTGCTTAAGTATCTTGAGTGTGACAGGTTAACAAGACAAACAGGTATAAATTTAATCATTAGAGTAACTCAACATAAGACTTGTGATAGATATTCAGAAGACAAAAATAATTTTAGAATGTTGACTCCTAATTCAGCTCATTCTGGCAACATTAGTGTCATTTATGCAGATTTTAACGTTTCCGCGATATACTTCGCAAATGTATTGCAAAATGTGTCATGACCATTTTTTAATCTCTTTGTTTGTGCTTAATTATATTTCATAGACTTACGTGAGTTTTCCAAACCCATTCTAACCAAACCTATCCTAAAGCAACCTAGTCTGACTTAACCTTACCTAACTTAAAACATAGGTTATGTAAGGTTTGTCAGGAAACAGGACAAGTGCTTCCTGAAGCGGGCCTTAGTCATATAATGAGCCGAAGCTGGAGTTTATCGTCATCTGACCGAGGCCTTCTGCTGGCTTACCTGTCCACCTCTTCAAAAATATTAGGGTTATGATTATAACTATTAAACCAAATCACTATCACCACCACTACCACCATCACCACCTCCAACATCGCCACCACCACCACCACCACCACCTTCAACACCACCACCACCACCACCTCCAACACCAACACCACCTCCTCCAACACCACCTCCAGCACCACCTCCAACTCCAACACCACCACTTCCTCCAACACCACCACCACCTACAACACCACCATCACCACTTGAGCTGATCATGTCAAGGATTAAAACACAGTAAACTGTATTTCCAAGTATTTGTTGCTGGGACTCAGTAAAGAAAATTATGTAACAAGGTGAGAACAACTTGTATAAATATTGCTGAATGGAAAGCTGCTTCCCTTGTATATAATAATAATAATAATAATAATAATAATAATAATAATAATAATAATAATAATAATAATAATAATAATAAATAATAAATAATAATAAATGTTAATAATAATAATAATAATAATAATAATTAACGTTAATACTACTACTACTACTAATAATAATAATAATAAATCTTAATTTCTACATGATACAACTTATACAGATCATAGCTGACATCAGTAACAAGGTACACAGAAAGTCCCTGGTTATGTACGGCATTTTGAGTAAATGTGAAACAAATTGTATAAGTTGAAGATCCTAGAGTCACTTATCAGTGATTCACGATTCGGTTTCAACATCTAGCAAGGCCAGCAGAAACCTGAAGTTTCGCCCACTACTTTGGGAGAAACTTCGTGAAATGTGACTTAATACAGATGACTAGTCTGTATCATTGTGTTGCAGAAGTTATTCGGTTGATGTGTGCCTCAGGCACCATACTCATCCCTAGGTGTTTTTTTTTCTTTTTTTGAGTATGGTTGGCAGCCTCTGTCCCAAAGTCTATACTCGGTTTCCAGTCTTTTTACTCTTTCCCTCATCAGATGTGATCTTGTGACTCTATATAAAGCTCGATTCCACCCCGTCCTCATCGTGTTCATTTCACATATTTACCAAAATGAGGCTGAAATATTTCCTTGCATCTCTGTAGCCCATCTGTTTTTTTTTTTTTACTTTTATTTGTGCCCCATCCTTCCCCTTGCCTCATCTATATGATTTATCGAATCATCTGATTATCTTGTGTGTGTGATTACTATAACATACATCTCTTATTTTGTGTTTATATGTTTAGTGTTTAATAAATGAAGGAACCGTTTCGCCGACACTATAATCTCTTTCGAACGTTTCCAACACGTTTCCAACATCTTTTCCAATACCTTATTCCAAGTATCTACCTCCACAACCACGACCATCAAGGACATTATCAGTAATAGACAGGACAAGCTTCCATCCTCTGCAGGGGTATACATAATCCCTTGTAATGACTGCGAAACATCCAGAGACCTCCAAACACGTATTTCAGAACACCAGTACGCAGGCAGATCTGACTATTCAAGGAATGGCTGTGTTCAACACCGAAATTCACACAACCATTTAATCAACTACAGAAACGCAAGACTTATCGCCAGAGAAGACAACACTCAGTACCGAAGAATCCTGGAATTATCACTTATCTGTATATCCAACAACTTCAACCAGAACAACGGCTTCTATAACATAGCTGAACCTCTTGCCAAGAAAATTCTTCATCGCTATCCCACATAAGAACATAAGAATGGAGGAATACTGCAGAAGGTCTACTCACATACTTATCCAATCTCTATTCCAAGCTACCCAAGGTGTTAGACTCTATAACCCTGCTCGGTAGATTGTCACATGCAGCATTCTCCACTGCCACAGCATTCTCAACCTGACTTCATCCTATAAATACTCACGTACCTTCCACCCAGGTAGATCTGTTTGTGACTTGATAAAGCTCACTGTGTAGACGAAACATTGTCAATAAAGGATCACATTATACTGCATATGTGTTTATACTGCCATTGTGTCGGTATTTTATACCATTTATTTCCAGGGTAGGTAGTAGTGTGGTCTTGCTGGGTCTTGACAGCTGCAAGGTAAGTAACAGCTGCAAGGTAAGTAGTGGTGTGGTTTTGCTGGGTTTTGGTACAGCTGCAGGGTAGGTAGTAGTGTGGTCTTGTTGGGTCTTGGCACAGCTGCAGGGTAGGTAGTAGTGTGGTCTTGTTGGGTCTTGGCACAGCTGCAGGGTAGGTAGTAGTGTGGTCTTGTTGGGTCTTGACACAGCTGCAGGGTAGGTAGTAGTGTGGTCTTGCTGTGACACAGCTGCAGGGTTGCTGGGTCTTGACACAGCTGCAGGGTAGGTAGTAGTGGCGTGGTCTTGCTGGGTCTTGTCACAGCTGCAAGGTAGGTAGTAGTGTGGTCTTGTGTGGTCTTGCTGGGTCTTTGGGTTTTGACAGCTGCAGGGTAGGTAGTAGTGTGGTCTTGCTGGGTCTTGACACAGCTGCAGGGTAGGTAGTAGTGTGGTCTTGCTGGGTCTTGACACAGCTGCAGGGTAGGTAGTGGTGTGGTCTTGCTGGGTCTTGACACAGCTGCAGGGTAGGTACTAGTGTGGTCTTGCTGGGTCTTGACACAGCTGCAGGGTAGGTAGTGGTGTGGTCTTGCTGGGTCTTGACACAGCTGCAAGGTAGGTAGTAATGTGGTCTTGCTGGGTCCTGACAGCCAAAAAAATTGGACTTCCTACATTACAGTCGACAACAAGAAAAAAAAATACAACGGGTGGGGTTAGAACCTGCGATCAGAGTCACAAAACTCCAGACCGACGCGTTAGCCACTGGACCGGCTAGCTTCAATAAGATTCATCCAACTACACCACAGGAAGCTTAGCATAGGCACCATTGTGTGACTCTGATCGCGGGTTCTAACCCCACTCTTGGTATGGTTTGTTTGTAATCGTGTCATTACGATTTCGTGAGTCTTGTATATTTGAATGAAGAGTAAATATAGGAAATCATTCTTATCAATTGACAACTAATAACAACAACAACAACAATAATAATAATAATAATAATAATAATAATAATAATAATAATAATAATAAATTATCTTTATTTCTAGGGGTACATGAACAACGTATACAGACTTCGTTATCACCACCATTATTTAAATTAATACATTAATGGTGGTCATTACCTTCACTGCTAGATGGAAGTACTTAAAAAAAATCTATGAATGGGACACAATAAGAAAGGTGGGAAACAACAATGACAAAATAAATCATGAAAAGAGTATTAAACACTACCTATATTTCCATAGTGCGAAACATTGAACAAAAATGACCGGGTGAATGAGCATCCATTAATACCTTTAAGGATGTTATTCCAAATATAATCATTCTCAGAAACATCATTATTATATATTATAAACAAATTGATTACTTAAGTCATCTGGTCTTGTAAACAAGAAAACTATAAATAAAACTATTGACGCAAACTAAGGCTAACTTGACTAACCAATTATATATGTAATTAACAAAGGTTAGGTAATGTTTCTCAGGAAACAAGACAAGTGTTTCTTGACGCGGGTCTTAGTCTTTTGGTCTTGGGCTGTTTTGGTCATTTGACCGAAGGCTTACCTGTCCACCCCTTTAAAAACTAAGATTGTAATTATAACCATTTTTAGTAGACAGGTCCAGGAATTTCGATACCTGGGCTCCGGGGGTCCGTCCCAGGTCCCAGGGGTCCGTCCCAGGTGTCCGTCCCAGGGGTCCGTCCCAGGGGTCCGTCCCAGGGGTCCGTCCCAGGGGTCCGCCCCAGGGGTCCGTCCCAGGGGTCCGTCCCAGGGGTCCGTCCCAGGGGTCCGTCCCAGGGGTCCGTCCGAGGGGTCCGTCCCAGGGGTCCGTCCCAGGGTCCGTCCCAGGGGTCCGTCCCAGGGGTCCGTCCCAGGGGTCCGTCCCAGGGGTCCGTCCCAGGGGTCCGTCCCAGGGGTCCGTCCCAGGGGTCCGTCCCAGGGGTCCGCCCCAGGGGTCCGTCCCAGGGGTCCGCCCCAGGGGTCCGTCCCAGGGGTCCGTCCCAGGGGTCCGTCCCAGGGGTCCGTCCCAGGGGTCCGTCCCAGGGGTACGTCCCAGGGGTCCGTCCGCCCCCGGGGTCCGTCCCAGGGGTCCGTCCCAGGGGTCCGTCCCAGGGGTCCGTCCCAGGGGTCCGTCCCAGGGGTCCGACCCAGTCCGTCCCAGGGGTCCGTCCCAGGGGTCCGTCCCAAGGGTCCGTCCCAGGGGTCCGCCCCAGGGGTCCGCCCCAGGGGTCCGTCCCAGGGGTCCGTCCCAGGGGTCCGTCCCAGGGGTCCGTCCCAGGGGTCCGTCCCAGGGGTCCGTCCCAGGGGTCCGTCCCAGGGGTCCGCCCCAGGGGTCCGCCCCAGGGGTCCGCCCCAGGGGTCCGTCCCAGGGGTCCGCCCCAGGGGTCCGCCCCAGGGGTCCGCCCCAGGGGTCCGCCCCAGGGGTCCGTCCCAGGGGTCCGCCCCAGGGGTCCGCCCCAGGGGTCCGCCCCAGGGGTCCGCCCCAGGAGTCCGCCCCAGGGGTCCGTCCCAGGGGTCCGCCCCAGGGGTCCGCCCCAGGGGTCCGTCCCAGGGGTCCGCCCCAGAGGTCCGCCCCAGAGGTCCGCCCCAGAGGTCCGCCCCAGAGGTCCGCCCCAGAGGTCCGCCCCAGAGGTCCGCCCCAGAGGTCCGCCCCAGAGGTCCGCCCCAGAGGTCCGCCCCAGAGGTCCGCCCCAGAGGTCCGCCCCAGAGGTCCGCCCCAGAGGTCCGCCCCAGGGGTCCGCCCCAGGGGTCCGCCCCAGGGGGCCGCCCCAGAGGTCCGCCCCAGCGGTCCGCCCCAGAGGTCCGCCCCAGAGGTCCGCCCCAGAGGTCCGCCCCAGGGGTCCGCCCCAGGGGTCCGCCCCAGGGGTCCGCCCCAGGGGTCCGCCCCAGGGGCGTATCTTCTACATTTGCGGAAAATATTTTCTGGGGATTATTGTGTATAAATTGTAGGATTATTTTTCGTTCATTTACAATTTGATTTTGAGAAATATTGTCATCTGATTCCATTTATGTATATCCAGAGGATTTATATTAAATCAAGTGTGTATATCCAGAGGATTTATATTAAATCAAGTGTGTATATCCAGAGGATTTATATTAAATCAAGTGTGTATATCCAGAGGATTTATATTAAATCAAGTGTGTATATCCAGAGGATTTATATTAAATCAAGTGTGTATAAAGTGTTTATTCAAATAAGTCCACCAACCAGAAGAAGAATATAGTTGACGTAATATCTGTTCTGGAAATAAATGGTATAAAATACCGACACTATGGATAAAAAAACACAAATGCAGTATAATGTGATCCTTTATTGACAACGTTTCGCCCACACAGTGGTCTTTATCAAATCACAAACAAATCTGTTTGTGACTTAATAAAACCCACTGTGTGGGCGAAACGTTGTCAATAAAGGATCACATTATATTGCTGATGTGTTTATATTTGCAATATGTGTTCCACCAACAGAGGAGCTCAGCTCCATACATTTTATAGTTCACTTATTATCATTTTGAAAATGTTAATCGAGAATAATTTACATTTGCAAATACAATGCAGAAATATTAATTAGTATTATACAAGTGAACAATATATGTAGGAGTACACAGAACTGTATGTTATAATATATTGAAACTAGGAGGCAGCTGAGCGTGAGTGGTCGCTCTCAGCGGCTCTCATCACTAGGAGGCAGCTGAGCATGAGTGGTCGCTCTCAGCGGCTCTCATCACTAGGAGGCAGCTGAGCATGAGTGGTCGCTCTCAGCGGCTCTCATCACTAGGAGGCAGCTGAGCATGAGTGGTCGCTCTCAGCGGCTCTCATCACTAGGAGGCAGCTGAGCATGAGTGGTCACTCTCAGCGGCTCTCATCACTAGGAGGCAGCTGAGCATGAGTGGTCGCTCTCAGCGGCTCTCATCACTAGGAGGCAGCTGAGCATGAGTGGTCACTCTCAGCGGCTCTCATCACTAGGAGGCAGCTGAGCATGAGTGGTCACTCTCAGCGGCTCTCATCACTAGGAGGCAGCTGAGCATGAGTGGTCACTCTCAGCGGCTCTCATCACTAGGAGGCAGCTGAGCATGAGTGGTCGCTCTCAGCGGCTCTCATCACTAGGAGGCAGCTGAGCATGAGTGGTCACTCTCAGCGGCTCTCATCACTAGGAGGCAGCTGAGCATGAGTGGTCGCTCTCAGCGGCTCTCATCACTAGGAGGCAGCTGAGCATGAGTGGTCGCTCTCAGCGGCTCTCATCACTAGGAGGCAGCTGAGCATGAGTGGTCGCTCTCAGCGGCTCTCATCACTAGGAGGCAGCTGAGCATGAGTGGTCGCTCTCAGCGGCTCTCATCACTAGGAGGCAGCTGAGCATGAGTGGTCGCTCTCAGCGGCTCTCATCACTAGGAGGCAGCTGAGCATGAGTGGTCACTCTCAGCGGCTCTCATCACTAGGAGGCAGCTGAGCATGAGTGGTCGCTCTCAGCGGCTCTCATCACTAGGAGGCAGCTGAGCATGAGTGGTCGCTCTCAGCGGCTCTCATCACTAGGAGGCAGCTGAGCATGAGTGGTCGCTCTCAGCGGCTCTCATCACTAGGAGGCAGCTGAGCATGAGTGGTCGCTCTCAGCGGCTCTCATCACTAGGAGGCAGCTGAGCATGAGTGGTCGCTCTCAGCGGCTCTCATCACTAGGAGGCAGCTGAGCATGAGTGGTCGCTCTCAGCGGCTCTCATCACTAGGAGGCAGCTGAGCATGAGTGGTCGCTCTCAGCGGCTCTCATCACTAGGAGGCAGCTGAGCATGAGTGGTCGCTCTCAGCGGCTCTCATCACTAGGAGGCAGCTGAGCATGAGTGGTCGCTCTCAGCGGCTCTCATCACTAGGAGGCAGCTGAGCATGAGTGGTCGCTCTCAGCGGCTCTCATCACTAGGAGGCAGCTGAGCATGAGTGGTCGCTCTCAGCGGCTCTCATCACTAGGAGGCAGCTGAGCATGAGTGGTCGCTCTCAGCGGCTCTCATCACTAGGAGGCAGCTGAGCATGAGTGGTCGCTCTCAGCGGCTCTCATCACTAGGAGGCAGCTGAGCATGAGTGGTCGCTCTCAGCGGCTCTCATCACTAGGAGGCAGCTGAGCATGAGTGGTCGCTCTCAGCGGCTCTCATCACTAGGAGGCAGCTGAGCATGAGTGGTCACTCTCAGCGGCTCTCATCACTAGGAGGCAGCTGAGCATGAGTGGTCACTCTCAGCGGCTCTCATCACTAGGAGGCAGCTGAGCATGAGTGGTCGCTCTCAGCGGCTCTCATCACTAGGAGGCAGCTGAGCATGAGTGGTCGCTCTCAGCGGCTCTCATCACTAGGAGGCAGCTGAGCATGAGTGGTCGCTCTCAGCGGCTCTCATCACTAGGAGGCAGCTGAGCATGAGTGGTCGCTCTCAGCGGCTCTCATCACTAGGAGGCAGCTGAGCATGAGTGATCGCTCTCAGCGGCTCTCATCACTAGGAGGCAGCTGAGCATGAGTGATCGCTCTCAGCGGCTCTCATCACTAGGAGGCAGCTGAGCATGAGTGGTCGCTCTCAGCGGCTCTCATCACTAGGAGGCAGCTGAGCATGAGTGGTCGCTCTCAGCGGCTCTCATCACTAGGAGGCAGCTGAGCATGAGTGGTCGCTCTCAGCGGCTCTCATCACTAGGAGGCAGCTGAGCATGAGTGGTCACTCTCAGCGGCTCTCATCACTAGGAGGCAGCTGAGCATGAGTGGTCGCTCTCAGCGGCTCTCATCACTAGGAGGCAGCTGAGCATGAGTGGTCGCTCTCAGCGGCTCTCTTCACTAGGAGCATGAGCGGCTCTCATCACTAGGAGGCAGCTGAGCATGAGTGGTCGCTCTCAGCGGCTCTCATCACTAGGAGGCAGCTGAGCATGAGTGGTCGCTCTCAGCGGCTCTCATCACTAGGAGGCAGCTGAGCATGAGTGGTCGCTCTCAGCGGCTCTCATCACTAGGAGGCAGCTGAGCATGAGTGGCCACTCTCAGCGGCTCTCATCACTAGGAGGCAGCTGAGCATGAGTGGTCACTCTCAGCGGCTCTCATCACTTGGAGGCAGCTGAGCATGAGTGGTCACTCTCAGCGGCTCTCATCACTAGGAGGCAGCTGAGCATGAGTGGTCACTCTCAGCGGCTCTCATCACTTGGAGGCAGCTGAGCATGAGTGGCCACTCTCAGCGGCTCTCGCAAGGGGAAAAAACGAAATTTAACAGAAAATAAGTAAATTGTGATCATGTTTTTATCTACACAGTGAAGACACCTCGTACAGGATTCACGGACATGACTTCAGTTCGCAACACCACCACTACACATGAGGCAGTAGCAACTACCTCGCTCAAAACGCGATTAGCTTCAAGAACTCGGAAATTCTTGTCCAACAGATTCTGTCAAAGCAGAACACAGCTATCACATAGGTTGGGTAAAATTTGTCAGGAAAGAGAACGAATGTTTCCTGACGCGGGTCTTGGTGATATAACCCGCCACTGGAACTTTTGGTCATCTGACTTACCTGTCCACACCTTTAAAAATTTAAGATTATAATTATAACCATTTTACGTGAGCCTCCATCCCGTGCAACACCTGACCTCACCCACCTCCATGTTTTCTGTTCTCTGTATATGATGAAGTCACTTGTTGGCAAAACGTTTCCCTAATACAATGCCTTAGTTACCTCATGTGTGTCTATTTTACATACTTGTTCAGTGTTACTGTTCGAAAACTCAGTAAAGTTTCGTACACGTATCGTATTTTCCGGCATATAAGGCGCGCCTTTTTCCAACAAAAAAGTCTTGGAATATCAGCATGCGCCCTTATGATCAAGGGTAGGCCGGAAAATACGGTAAGTGCCCGTAGGCAGTATAGTGGACATTCGTGTACAGGACGGAGGACCAGACGATGAAGAGCGTTTTACAACTCCCTATACCAGATGAAATGTGTAAATCCGATCCAATGTATTATTATAATCAAGGGGGAAGCACTAAACCCGTAGGATTATACAGCGCCCAGGGGAGGGGGGATGTGGAAGGCATTCAGGCTTAATTCGGGGAACTGGAGCACAGATCCAATTCCCTAAATCAAGAGCCCCTCACCAACATCAAGGAACCTTCCATGAGGGGCCGATCCAATGTAACATTAAGTCTTTTATAAGACCATTCAAGCAATTGAACGATTCGAAAATCATCAGTGTGAAGGCTTACTCAGCCCTGTAATAACTTCAGACAGTATTACCAAGGCTGGCTCCTCCTCAGGAAAATTAATGAATAGAAAAAGAAATAACAGACAAACACTTTATTATATAGAAATTTAAAATATAAAACACTTAAATATGAAATATTAATCCTACATTAAAGAAAATGAAAAATGAAAAATATAAATAACTGAATTCAACGCTAATATATATATAGGGGTGTCTGGTGTTGGTGACACTGTTGTTGAAATCGTAGCCGTTGCTGATGATGGGGGGGGGTCGCAGGTGTTTGTTACAACCCACTGGCTAGTTCTTCACAGTATAGCCTTGAGTATTCTATCCCGATGACAGGAAAGCAGGTTCTTTACCGCTTCAATGATGAGGGGTTACGTCCTGCAATTTCATACAGGTGCAAAGGTAATTAAATCCAAAAAGGGGAAGTCTCAGGACGTTAGTCCATCTCCATCGGTTCTTCTCGTTGATTGACATACAAGCTGAAAAGATAGACAGGTTACACACTGCTTAAAAAATCTCTCTCCATGATAAGTACAATAACTAAAAGATGTGGTGATTATTACAACAGTCAACCTAGAGCAAGACTGAGAGGACTAAGTTTATTATTGGTCAAAAGTGAAGCTTTCAACCAATAAATCCACTAGAATACAAGGCAGGCATGTACTTACAGTAGTGCTGGGAGCTGTGAGTCTAGTGATTACTGTTTGGACTGGAGCCCCACACGTCACCTTTCGGGGGGGGGGGGAAGAAGGAGGGGAAGGGATAGGGGGAGCTTGACTTACCCTGCCTTAACAAGTAGCCGGCAATGAAACTATTGTTACTATATATTCCCTCGCTACTCCTATCTATTGAAATTTTCCCTCACAGGAATAATTTGTTAGATAATACTATATACGTACAACTAGTGGAAACATTCATCACATTGACTGTTCAAGAGCAGAAAGATGCCTTTTCATCATATTCCATAAATCTACCAGCTTTTTGTACAATTTTAGAGGGGAAATCGGGAAGTTTATGTCCTTTAAGGCCACATAAAGGACATGTAGATATAAAGGCTGGTTGATTTGTTTTCCACAAGTGGCTTATTTTCCTTGGGTTCTTTTGAACCATTGATCTTAGGGTTCGATCGCTTTGGGTCTAAGAATTATGAGTCTCTGCATAGATATCAGAGGCTTTGGCAACTTTATCGGCTGTTTTAAGTTAGGTTATCTAAAGAAAGTTCGAAAGTTGTAAGGAAGAGCCAACAGGAACTGGTAGATACCCACGAGATCTCCAAGAGATTCATAATCCCGATCAATTCCGGGTTTTTAATCCAAATGTCGAAAAGTCAAGAGTCTAATCTGGAATTTTTTTTTTTATATTTTATTTAAAACATGATATTACAAAAATATAATATATAAAACTCATGTAGGGCTATAACATTAACACAATCCTACCTACAGCTAACATTACACACCACACTTACAACTCCGTGTGGGTACAAACCCCTCCCCCCTCTGTTCCCTCATCCAATCACTTAAACCAAACATGTTGGAGATACATGTACAAGTATTTATAGGTACATCTATAAAAAAATGAACAAGAACAACATCAATAAAACAATATATAAACACAAAACAATCCAGGCAACATCTGACAGTCTACTATACACAAGTTTTAAAACATATCACAATTTAAGAAGGAATAAAGTTATAATAACAAAGGCCACAAAATGGCTATGAACAAAACTCCTAAAATTACAACCTCAACACAATAATGCATCAATCTTAATGACAATCACCCATAATACAATTCGCAACAAATACACCAGACCTACAATATGCCTTATTAAGAAACCTGTGCTGCAACACAGGTGACCTATCATCCCCCCCCCATTCACACACACACATTGAAAACTAACCCCATCACCAACCTGAATAAGCATGACATAAATTATCCTCAATTTAGGATTATTATGACACATGTCACTTGAGGAAACATTATTTACAACCATGAATGGTACAATACCTTAAATAAGAATAATAATAATAATAGGTAATTACGTCAAACTGATGCTGGACCACGTTACAAAAAAAAGGCAAAATAACTCAGTTCTTCAAGGCAATAGTGAAAGGAAAACCCTCTCAAGAAAATTCAAATTCAATTGCAATACCAGTGCAAGTGGAACATAATACGCTACCAAAGAAATATACATGTTATATAATTTATAGGTTATACATTAATACATGTTATATATTTAATCTGCTCCTTACACCTTCCCCATCAAGGGAACTAAGCAAAACTTATCTTGCACAACCTCTCATCTGGTCAC
>NW_027200936.1:0-15490 GCF_038502225.1 Cherax quadricarinatus
TCATTTTGAAAGAGTATTATTATAATCATGGGGAAGTGCTAAACCCATGGGGGGGGGATGGGGATGGAAGGTATTCTGGCTTAATTCAGGAAACTGTAACACAGATCCAATTCCCTAGATCAAGAACCCCTCACCAGCGTCAAGGAACCTTCCTTGAGGGGTATTGAAAGTGTAACTAAGATTAAGCAAGGAATCAGTTAAGTTTGATTAAAAACTTGGAGATAAGGGAGAGCATTGTCATGAGCAATGTGATGACATCAAGAAGTGTGATCCAGTTGCTCACTGCATTTCACATTTACTTGCATTATTATTATCAAAACCAAGTGCTTAACCCATTAGGGTCATATAGTACTGTCACATTTACTTGCAATAACTTTTGTTGTAGCTTTGGCCAAATATACTATGGTAATACCTAAGTGGGATGGTAAAATTACCTTATAACATTTGATATTAATATTATGTGAACAGTATTTAGATAAAGGTTGGGAAGTTTTTATTGCATTTATGGATTTAGAAAAGGCATATGATAGTGGATAGGGGAGCAATGTGGCAGATGTTGCAAGTATATGGAATAGGTAGTAAGTTACTAAATGCTGTAAAAAGTTTTTATGAGGATAGTGAGGCTCAGGTTAGGGTGTGTAGAAGAGAGGGAGACTACTTCCCGGTAAAAGTAGGTCTTAGACAGGGATGTGTAATGTCACCATGGTTGTTTAATGTATTTATAGATGGGGTTGTAAAAGAAGTAAATGCTAGGGTGTTCAGAAGGGTAGGATTAAATTATTTTTTTATTTATTATCACACCGGCCGATTCCCACCAAGGCAGGGTGGCCCGAAAAAGAAAAACTTTCACCATCATTCACTCCATCACTGTCTTGCCAGAAGGGTGCTTTACACTACAGTTTTCAAACTGCAACATTAACACCCCTCCTTCAGAGTGCAGGCACTGTACTTCCCATCTCCAGGACTCAAGTCCGGCCTGCCGGTTTCCCTGAATCCCTTCATAAATGTTACTTTGCTCACACTCCAACAGCACGTCAAGTATTAAAAACCATTTGTCTCCATTCACTCCTATCAAACACGCTCACGCATGCCTGCTGGAAGTCCAAGCCCCTCGCACACAAAACCTCCTTTACCCCCTCCCTCCAACCCTTCCTAGGCCGACCCCTACCCCGCCTTCCTTCCACTACAGACTGATACACTCTTGAAGTCATTTTGTTTCGCTCCATTCTCTCTACATGTCCGAACCACCTCAACAACCCTTCCTCAGCCCTCTGGACAACAGTTTTGGTAATCCCGCACCTCCTCCTAACTTCCAAACTACGAATTCTCTGCATTATATTCACACCACACATTGCCCTCAGGATTAAATAATGGGGAATTAAATACAAAATGGGAATTGACACAGTTACTTTTTGCTGATGATACTGTGCTTATGGGAGATTCAAAAGAAAAATTGCAAAGGTTAGTGGATGAGTTTGGGAGTGTGTGTAAAGGTAGAAAGTTGAAAGTGAACATAGAAAAGAGTAAGGTGATGAGATTTAGATAAAGAAAAATTGGATATTAAATTGGGGAGGAGTATGGAAGAAGTGAATGTTTTCAGATACTTGGGAGTTGATGTGTCGGTGGATGGATTTGTGAAGGATGAGGCTAATCATAGAATTGATGAGGGAAAAAAGGCGAGTGGTGCATTGAGGTATATGTGGAGACAAAAAACATTATCTATGGAGGCAAAGAAGGGAATGCATGAAAGTATAGTAGTACCAACACTCTTATATGGGTGTGAAGTTTGGGTTGTGAATGCAGCAGCGAGGAAGCGGTTGGAGGCAGTGGAGATGTCCTGTCTAAGGGCAATGTGTGGTGTAAATATTATGCAGAAAATTCGGAGTGTAGAAATTAGGAGAAGGTGTGGAGTTAATAAAAGTATTAGTCAGAGGGCTGAAGAGGGGTTGTTGAGGTGGTCTGGTCATTGAGAGAATGGATCAAAGTAGAATGACATGGAGAGCGTATAAATCTATAGGGAAAGGAAGGCGGGGTAGGGATCATCCTCGAAAAGGTTGGAAGAAAGGGGTAAGGGAGGTTTTGTGGGCGAGGGGCTTGGACTTCCAGCAGGCGTGCATGAGCGTGTTCGATAGGAGTGAATGGAGACAAATGGTATTTGGGACCTGACGATCTGTTGGAGTGTGAACAGGGTAATATTTAGTGAAGGGATTCAGGGAAACCGGTTATTTTTAATAGTCGGACTTGAGTCCTGGAAATGGGAAGTACAATGCCTGCACTCTAAAGGAGGGGTTTGAGATATTGACAGTTTGGAGGGATATATGGTGTATCTTTATACGTATATGCTTCTAAACTGTTGTATTCTGAGCACCTCTGCAAAAACAGTGATTATGTGTGAATGAGGTGAAAGTGTTGAATGATGAAAGTATTTTCTTTTTGGGGATTTTCTTTCTTTTCGGGTCACCCTGCCTCGGTGGGAGACGGCCGACTTGTTAAAAAAAAATTCAATTTACTGGTATAGTAAAAGTACTGCAGTATTCCATCTCTTGTTAAATTGAATTACTTCATTATTTTATCAAATAATAGAGTTAAACTTTTTTTTTTTCAAGAAGTCGGCCGTCTCCCACCGAGGCAGGGTGACCCAAAAAAGAAAGAAAATCCCCAAAAAGAAAATACTTTCATCATTCAACACTTTCACCACACTCACACACTATCACTGTTTTTGCAGAGGTGCTCAGAACACAACAGTTTAGAAGCATACACATATAAAGATACACAACATATCCCTCCAAACTGCCAAACATGTTTAAGATTAATTAAGTCCCCTTATATTTTATAAGTAGGTCAAGTTGCAGTGGTTATCGTTGGCAAGGTTAGGCAGCACATACTTAGTACATTTCAGTAATATATAAAATAATGTGCTGTATAATCCTACAGGTTTAGCGCTTCCCCCTTGATTATAATAATGATACAAAATAGCGTACTTGGTTCTAGTTCTGAACTAAGTTTGCTACTTCTTGCTTTTTTTTCTCTTTTGAAATTAACTTCATTAACGTGAACTTTGTCAGAAGGGTATCTTTCAGTTTCTGAATACAGTAATAGATGTCAGTTAGGGAAAGTAGATTGTGGGTCAGTCAGCCCGACAAGGCAGTGGTACGATAGGTGGTCAGTAAATATAAGGGAACCAGATGCATGCCTCTGTAAGGCATTGAGGGATGAGTTAGGAAGTTATCACTGATGCAAGTCATTAAATCTTAGCAAGTATGAATCGTGATTCACTAAAAAGTACATTTTGGCCTACAGGGAAGGTCTCCAGGGAGCTACAGTGATCCTGAAGACCCTAGGAGCTGGCTTCCACATTGCTGCTCCAGGTGTTCACACTGTGTCCCTGGTAAGTATCAACTCTCCAGGGAGATTAGGGGCATTTACAGGTTTTCTGATAATTATACATGTGTGTACTGGCCCTGGTGATTGTTACTGTATATTCAAGGGTAAGTGGTAAACCTGTAGGTATGATGCAGCACATGGGGAATGGGAGGTAATCAGGTTTGTAGCAAGGACTGGGAAGACGAGTACAATTTCTTGAATCAAGAGCCCCTCGCCCATGACTCAGGAAATTAACCCTGTTCTTAAGACATTATGTTGATTAAATTATTTACATTTTTAACACCCAGCATTGTAAGAGCCTCTTTTCTCTTGAGACCTTTCCTCACCAGCGTGACCACTCTCGCCTCCTGGAGCACTCTATGAACCTGGCATCATATGCTCACCACCGCGGCTACCAGGTCGTCGACACTTTCAACATGACTGCAGCCCGCTATAGACACTTTCTCCAGGGAAAGTGTGCCTGCCATTTTCACCAGGTGAGTTACAGGTACTGCTGAGAGTGGAGGATGTAGGAAACAGTGGGGGGTTTGAACAGCCATGATTCTTATTATTATAATCAAATAAAGGGCTAAACCGACAAGGGTCATGCAGCACTGAATAGCCATGAAACCATAGTACGTAATTAGTTTATTTAAAAGCAACTCATTGAGGTGCCAAATAGTCTAGTTCTTTATCATTATATTCATGGGAAACTGCTAGATCTGTAAGGGTCATACAGCACCTGGGAAATAGGTTATTATTATAATCAGAAAGAGGCACTAAACCACAAGGGTTATACAGTACAGCAGGGCAGGGAAGGATGCAGGGGTAATGGGTAGTAAGAGGGAAAGGGATGATTATTAGGTTATGAAGTGTTGCGGGGCAGTGGATAGTGCAGGGGTAGAGAGTAGCTAGAGATTAAGGTGGAAAGGGCTAAGAGTGCCAGAGACATCATCATCAGAGTTTGTTTCGTAAATCAGTTGCTGTCAAAAAGGCAATGAGAGAGTGGATTAAAGGGGAAATAAGAGATGATCACGTTTATTTCAAATGAGAGGTTATCTCCAATTCCTTGAAGGATCCAGGTCAGCAGAGAGTGAGATATATTAGAAGGTAGTCATGCCATTGCCATACCATTGGCTGGCTTCAAGTTTTTCAAACATTGACCGAGGGGGAAATGTATGCAGCATAGCATCATGGTCCCCACCTCTTAGATTGGAAACTACTGATCTAGTGTATACCACATACTACTCAAAAACTAAAAAAGTACTTAATGTCCCTGTGGTTCAGTTGCCATCTGACTGGCCCCTGGCCTTCATGTACACGCCTGTTCCTGTGCACTAATTAGTGTTTTCTCAGTCCAGTCCTCTGAGTTTTGGCACCAGTCTTCAATTTTTTTTTTTCATTAATTTTAATCAGGGGTGAAGTGCTTAACCAGCAGGGGATCATAGTGCCTGGGGTTTTGAGCCATTGAAGGGGAGGACAAGTAGTTCCTTAGAATCTTTGTTTTGCTATGCTTGATCAAACATGGACTCTGCTGACATTGTATATGCTAGGATGAATACAATTTGTAGGTTAGCTAGTTTTGCAGGTACTGCAGAGGCTTATGATTGCTAGGTACTTACTGATTATTTTATTATTATTAATGAAGAAGTGCAAAACCTGTAGAGGTTATTATAATCATAACTAAGTGCAAAACCCATAAGGATCATACAGATGTAGCAGTCATGCATGGGAAGTAATCAAATTTAGTCCAAGGAAGGGGAGGGTATCTTTCATTCCTTACATAAGAGACCTTTACCAATCAAAGGGAGTTCTGATGCTATGCTTGCTCCCAGATTTTGCTCCTTTCATGGTTTCTGCAGTATCTTGCCTTCCATAATATATTTCTTGTTTGATCATCTTACTTAATTTTCATTACTTGCAAATCTCAGAATTTTATTTAAGTAGCAGCATCAGGTGGGTTAGCCATATCAGATGAATGTGGGTAGTATTAGGTAAAATAAGGTTTTATAACTGAGCTATATCAGGTGACTGAAGGTTAAAACAGATTGGAGTTTCAGGTGGTGTCGAGGCGTGAGGGCAATGGGGAGATGATGTACCACGTAGAGGGAGAAATCAATGCCATTTACACCAACATACTCGCAAACACCATCTGTCCACACCATCTTCCCACCAGATGATATTAGGCAAGTGATGAGGCATGATCAATAGTCGGTGAACATAACAAGTAGATAAGAGGACACGTGATGAAGGATAATAGATGGAGTGTGATGAGTAAGAATGAGGATGGCAAATGGGTAAGACAATAAGTGATGGTGGTTTCATTGTGGAGCTTGAATATCCAGGAGGCTGGTGTGACAGGTTAAATTAGTGAATGGAGAAAAAGTGATTTTTAATGTATGTGCTGCTGGAGTGTGAGCAAGGTAACGTCTAGGAAGTGAAATTTTGGTTAACCAAATCAGTCCTAGTGGTGGGAAGGACAGTGCCTGTACTCTGAAGGGTGAGGATATTACAGTTCAGAGGGTTATCTGAATTGTGATGTCATTACACTCCTAGCAAGATAAATGATGGCAAGTGTTTCCTCTTTCTTGAGTCAGTCTTCCATGGTGGAATATTAATGTGTCCACTTAACATAACTGATAAATCACTAGTACATGAAGCCATTCTGGTTTGTACCAATTCTCTCCCTTCCAGTCCTTGACGTGGGCGTGCCAATCAACCACCAAGAAAGGAAGCAGAAGGGCTTCAACTGTGGCTTCCAGCTGACTTAGTGACATATAACTTATTGAACTGTATAGAGAAAGTGCATTTTTATTAGTTAATCTGTATAGATTATCTTGTTAGTCCTTTTAGATATTGTGATGAATAGAAATATGCTTATCAGAGCAAATATGTTGCAATTTAATTTTTTTTTTATTTATCTTTTGGGCCAAGTATAATGTACATCATAACTAGCTGTTATAGTGGTTGGATAAAGTACTTCTGACATTATCATAAATAAGGAATTTAGGCAATTTAATACATTTCTAACAGTAAAAATTTTACTTGTAGCTCTGATGCCTCACACTTAAAAGATTTAATTTTGCATTTTAACTGATGGCAATACTTGATGCAAATCATAATCAAACAGTTTATAATAAAGGTTTTTGTTTTGTCATGTGATATTCCAAAACTTGCACGTGTTGCTCTCTTGCTCTATTGTACATTCTACCGAGCACCCCAGCTGGAAGCTGAAATATTCTAATTTCCATAGCTGTTTTCCTATATACATGTAGGACATGCTTTACCACGTATTATTTATATATACAGTGGACCCCTGGTTATCGGGCGGTTCAGTTATCGGCCATTAATTCATTTATCAGCCATTTGGGAGGCGTCCATCCGCCGGCTGGGGCCACTTGCAAGTCAGTTTGACTGGCTCTGGGCGAGTGAGGAAGCTTCTGCTCATTCATCCAAACATTTTGCTATAATCCATTGCTTTTTGTGGTTGAGTGCAACTGCAAAATAAGCAACCATGGGCCCAAAGAAACACGTTACATAGTATATAAAAACATGCAATGCTTATACCTGGAGAGAGTTCCAGGGGTCAACGCCCCCCGTGGCCCGGTCTGTGACCAGGCCTCCTGGTGGATCAGAGCCTGATCAACCAGGCTGTTACTGCTGGCTCCACACAAACCACTGTACGAGCCACAGCCCGGCTGATCAGGAACTGACTTTAGGTGCTTGTCCAGTGCCAGCTTGAAGACTGCCAGGGGTCTGTTGGTAATCCCCCTTATGTATGCTGGGAGGCAGTTGAACAGTCTCGGGCCCCTGACACTTATTGTATGGTCTCTTAACGTGCTAGTGACACCCCTGCTTTTCATTGGGGGGATGTTGCATCGTCTGCCAAGTCTTTTGCTTTCGTAGCGAGTGATTTTATATGTGATATTTAATAATAATCACTTGTACATTAAATTTTTTATTTTACATTAATATAGACATTTTCATTAATCCATTGTATCTTTTTCAAAATTATATAAGAAACACGTTATAGCATATATAAACATGTAATGTATATTAATAATCACTTTGCCACATTAAATGTCTTATTTTACGTTAATATAGACATTTTCATAAATCCATCTATGATATTTTCAAAATTATATAAGACTAACTGTCCTTTTGTTTAGTTTGTTCACTTTCTCTCCTCACTTACCCATTGTCACCATACTTGTAGTACACCATCTTCCTTTTCCGTTTACTGTTGCTACCGCTACCGTTGCTACCGTTTACTGTTGCTACCCTTAAGTCAATGTGACCTGACCTGACTAGGTTGGGTGCATTGGCTTAAGCCGGTAGCAGACTTGGACCTGCCTCGCATGGGCCAGTAGGCCTTCTGCAGTGTTCCTTCGTTCTTATGTTCTTAAACAAGTTACATATGTAGCATATAAACATGCAATGTTTATATGTTATCGAGTGGAGAGTGGGATGGAGAGTAAACATTACGTTTTCTCCGATGCAGCGCTAGAGAAAACTGAATCTGGCGACTGGTGCAGTAACCGCCCTTCATATGCATTTGTTTAAAATTCTTGGCATGAATTATTCATTACTTCTCCCTTTGTTTATGATGGCATCTAAAGGTAGTTGTTAGAGATGATTAAGCTCAGTGAACATGGTAATAATATGGCTGTGTATTGTAATATAGTTGTGTAGTGTAGCCTGGGGGAAGGGGGGCCCCACATACATGTACTGTACCTACATTTACTGCTACCTACACTGACTTCCTACAAATAAATACTACTCACCTTTTGCCCTACATTAAGACTACAAATATTTTAAGGTTAATAATGAATGTACTGTAGCAGTAAATGACAGATTAAAGAGGTGTGTGCAATGTGGACCAGGGTGCAAGCTTTTGTAGACACACCAAGCTGAAACAAGCCATATCTGCAATATGTTCAGTGACAAAACCCTGTCCCACTTTTGTAGACACACCAAGCTGAAACAAGCCATATCTGCAATATGTTCAGTGACAAAACCCTGTCCCACTTTAGGGAAATCTTAGAGAGATGCCAGAAACAGACCTCTATGGACAGATTTGTTGTGAGACAGAGGTCCAGTGACTCAAGCTGGTCCTAGTGGCATTAAAAGGCAAAGAAGGGAAGTAACCCCAGAGAAGGCTTTGCTACCTAAAGTCTTTATAGAGGTAGATTCCCCTTCCAAACACTAACTCTTCCCTCTTTCCTCTTCCCTATCTTCCAGAAGCCAGTATTATCCTTCAATAAAGGTATGTAAAACTTACATAATTGTAAAAAAAAAAAAAAATTGAATATTTTTGTCTGGAACGGATTAATTGTATTTCCATTAATTCTTATGGGAAATATTAATTCGGTTTTCGACCATTTCGGTTATCGGCCGACCTTCTGGAACGGATTACGGCCGATAATTGAGAGTCCACTGTACGTTATATAACAAATTATAATGTGATGAACGCTGTCCTTCATGCAGATTAGAAAAACAGCCATGAAAATGAAATTAGTCATATTTTAACTCCTAGCTGAAGTCTTTGTTAAAATGTGCAACAGGAAGGAAGTCAGAATATATAAGGTAAGATGTCAAGTTAAAGCTAAATGCTGTACTGATGTAGGCCTTCTGGTCCAGGCCAAGGGATTCACTGAAATTAATAAATATAAGCAAGGTTTGGCATAGGCCAAAACAGGGATCCTACAAGGCTTGGTGAATTAGGCAATTATGAAATTATGATTGATCTTGATCTTGGATCAAGAATCCCTCAAATCAGCATGATTCAGTATAAACTTTATGGCATGTTTTACAAACTACATTGGGGGAGGGGAATGGTTGTCATTGTGCTTTGAATGTAATACTCTTAAGAATCACAATTTTATCTTAAAACATAAAATAGCTCTGGGTTTAATTTTATGGGGGGGGGGATAAATGTATATCCAAACTAGTGTATTGTATATGTGACTTCTTGTGCACACACAAGTGTAGATATTGTATATACTGTTATATTTTTGTATAAAAAAATCTACAGCAATAAAATAATACTTGCTTATGTTGTCTCATTTAAAAATAAAAAATAAAATCCTCTAAATATGTACATGTCAACCTGTAATAAAATTCAGTCATTCTGGCTGGTAAACATGGTATAAAACACTTAAAAAAAAAAAAAAAAAAAAGCACTAAACTTGTTTGGATTAGACAAAACAAGCCTTCATTAAATGTTTCACTGAGCTTTATCAGGTTATATGAAGTAAGTACTCATGAAGGCCAACAGTCAGGGTCTAAGAGGAACATTGGGTGACTTAGAGCTGTAGACCAGACTGTGTGCAAGGGAAGCAGATGCAACATATGGTCAGAGAATCTGAGTACAGTATCTACACTAGTAATTTTGTGGGACACTGTTCTAGAATGTTGGCAAGTGGTCTTTTTGAGTGTGCAAAACTTGGATGGTAGCCAGCTTGAGACAGTTTATCCTGTGCCTTATTCTAATACATGAAATGAAAGCAGCAGTTTATCTTAGGTATTTTTAACACAGCTCTACACATGTGCGTGTTCAAGAAATACGTACAGGGTATCCAGTCAGGTCTAGGTTTACATCTTTTGTACATTTTAATGAAACCCCCTTTATGCAAAGCATTTTGGGCAGACAAAAACAATGTACAAACTACCATACTTAGTATACTACTAATGATTATAATACATTAGCAGCAGAAATACCTGACATTAGTAATTGTTTATGACTGTTGCTTAACCCTTTCGGGGTTTTTGACGTACTAGTACGGCTTACGCACCAGGGTTTTTGACGTACTAGTACGCCTAAATTCTAGCGCCCTCAAATCTAGTGAGAGAAAGCTGGTAGGCCTACATATGAAAGAATGGGTCTATGTGGGCAGTGTGCGCAGTATAAAAAAAATCCTGCGGCACACTGTGTAATAAAAAAAAAAACGTGTTTTTGGATTAAAACAGCGACTTTGCACTGTATTTTCGTATGGTATTTATTCTTGTATTCTAGTTTTCCTGGTTTCATTTTATAGAATGGAAGACATATTACAGAAATTGAGATGATTTTGACTGATTTTACAAAGAAAAGTACCTTGAAATTGAGCTCAAAGTAGTAGAAATGTTTGATTTTTATCAAAGTTCAAACGTAAACAAATCATGCTAAGCGTCCAATACACGTCTACTGGCGAGTCTAATATTCTTTCACAAGTGTTCCGATATTATTTATACCATTTCTACAAAACAGTAAATCTTCTATTTTTTGTGAGAATAAAAATTCAAAGTGGAAAGCAAAAGAATGTAAGAGAGGCGTGGGGACGTGACTAATGAACAGAGGAAATGTTATTTTAGTGCCAGGAATGTCTTTCTTGTTTATTCTGGACCCTATTTGGAAATTGTCATCTTTTGAAATTTGTGTGAAATTGGCAAAATTGCTAAATTCTGACCACTGTATTGGATAGTTTAAATAGGTGGTTTCTTGTGCTCATTCGATAGAAAAAATGGAGTTCTAGCAAAATAGTTATGATTTTTGTCGACTAGTACACTGGAATTGGCTGAAAATAGGGCTCAAACTGGGCAAAATTGCCGATGCATAAACATCGTCAAGACCGCTAACTTTGCGAGAGCATAATTCCGTAAGTTTTCCATCAAATTTCAGACTTATTCTCAGGGTCGCCCAAATTAAAAAAAAAAAATATTATGAAAAGATAAGAGAATCTTTTCCATCAAATTTCAGGAAAAGATTCTCTTTTTTTTTATTATCACACTGGCCGATTCCCACCAAGGCAGGGTGACCCGAAAAAGAAAAACTTTCACCATCATTCACTCCATCACTGTCTTGCCAGAAGGGTGCTTTACACTACAGTTTTTTAAACTGCAACATTAACACCCCTCCTTCTCTATCTTTTCATAACATATATTTTTTTTTAATTTGGGCGACCCTGAGAATAAGTCTGGGAGAGGGCCTGGGGACCCTGAAAGGGTTAAGTATCACAGTAAGTTGAAGAGATGTTTTTAAAGCTACTGTATAGAGAAGCAATAAGAAAACGAGAGCATGGGATATCCTTTTATAATTTTGAAGTCACTATGGTTACCTCAACACTGATTTTTCAGATGTGTTTAGTTTTAACATAACAAAGGAGGAACACTGCAGGAGGCCTGCTGGCCCATACTAGGCAGGTCCTTTACAATTCATCCCACTAACAAAACATTTGCCCAACCCAATTTTCAATGCCACCCAAGAAATAAGCTCTGACGTGAAAGTCCCACTCAAATCCAACCCCTCCCACTCATGTACTTATCCAACCTGGATTTGAAACTACCCAAAGTCCTAGCCTCAATAACCCAACTAGGTAGACTGTTCCACTCATCAACTACCCTATTTCCAAACCAATACTTTCCTATGTCCTTTCTAAATCTAAACCTATGAGGATAGACTAAGGGCCCTGAAACTGCACTCTCTAGAAAGACGTAGAATTAGGGGGGATATGATTGAGGTTTATAAGTGGAAGACAGGAATAAATAAAGGGGATGTAAATAGTGTGCTGAAAATATCTAGCCTAGACAGGACTCGCAGCAATGGTTTTAAGTTGGAAAAATTCAGATTCAGGAGGGATATAGGAAAGTACTGGTTTGGTAATAGAGTTGTGGATGAGTGGAACAAACTCCCAAGTACCGTTATAGAGGCCAGAACGTTGTGTAGCTTTAAAAATAGGTTGGATAAATACATGAGTAGATGTGGGTGGGTGTGAGTTGGACCTGATAGCTTGTGCTAACAGGTCGGTTGCCGTGTTCCTCCCTTAAGTCAATGTGACCTGACCTGACTAGGTTGGGTGCATTGGCTTAAGCCGGTAGGGACTTGGACCTGCCTCGCATGGGCCAGTAGGCCTTCTGCAGTGTTCCTTCGTTCTTATGTTCTTATGTTCTTATGTGTGGGTGGCATCCTGGGTGTTAGTGGACTGGTGTGGGTGGCATCCTGGGTGTTAGTGGACTGGTGTGGGTGGCATCCTGGGTGTTAGTGGACTGGGGTGGGTGTCATACTGGGTGTTAGTGGACTGGTGTGGGTGGCATCCTGGGTGTTAGTGGACTGGTGTGGCTGGCCTCTTGGGTGTTAGTGCACTGGTGTTGGTGGCATTCTGGGTGTTAGTGGACTGGTGTGGGTGGCATCCTGGGTGTTAGTGGACTGGTGTGGGTGGCATCCTGGGTGTTAGTGGACTGGAGTGGGTGGCATCCTGGGTGTTAGTGGACTGGTGTGGGTGGCATCCTGGGTGTTAGTGGACTGGTGTGGGTGGCATCCTGGGTGTTAGTGGACTGGTGTGGGTGGCATCCTGGGTGTTAGTGGACTGGTGTGGGTGGCATCCTGGGTGTCAGTGGACTGGTGTGGGTGGCATCCTGGGTGTTAGTGGACTGGTGTGGGTGGCATCCTGGGTGTTAGTGGACTGGTGTGGGTGGCATCCTGGGTGTTAGTGGACTGGTGTGGGTGTCATCCTGGGTGTTAGTGGACTGGTGTGGGTGGCATCCTGGGTGTCAGTGGACTGGTGTGGGTGGCATCCTGGGTGTTAGTGGACTGGTGTGGGTGGCATCCTGGGTATTAGTGGACTGGTGTGGGTGGCATCCTGGGTGTTAGTGGACTGGTGTGGGTGTCATCCTGGGTGTTAGTGGACTGGTGTGGGTGGCATCCTGGGTGTTAGTGGACTGGTGTGTGTGGCATCCTGGGTGTTAGTGGACTGGTGTGGGTGGCATCCTGGGTGTTAGTGGACTGGTGTGGGTGGCATCCTGGGTGTTAGTGGACTGGTGTGGGTGGCATCCTGGGTGTTAGTGGACTGGTGTGGGTGGCATCCTGGGTGTTAGTGGACTGGTGTGGGTGGCATCCTGGGTGTTAGTGGACTGGTGTGGGTGGCATCCCGGGTGTTAGTGGACTGGTGTGGGTGGCATCCTGGGTGTTAGTGGACTGGTGTGGGTGGCATCCTGGGTGTTAGTGGACTGGTGTGGGTGGCATCCTGGGTGTTAGTGGACTGGTGTGGGTGGCATCCTGGGTGTTAGTGGACTGGTGTGGGTGGCATCCTGGGTGTTAGTGGACTGGTGTGGGTGGCATCCTGGGTGTTAGTGGACTGGTGTGGGTTTCATCCTGACTGTTAGTGGACTGGTGTTTGTGGCATCCTGGGAGTCAGTGGACTGCTCTGGGTTGCATCCTGGGTGTTAGTGGACTGGTGTGGATATCATCCTGGGTGTTAGTGGACTTGTGTGGTGGCATCCTGGGTGTTAGTGGACTGGTGTGGGTGGCATCCTGGATGTTAGTGGACTGGTGTAAGTGCCATTCTGGGTGTTAGTGGACATCCCGGGTGTTAGTGGACTGGTGTGGGTGGCATCCTGGGTGTTAGTGGACTGGTGTGGGTGGCATCCTGGGTGTTAGTGGACTGGTGTGGGTGGCATCCTGGGTGTTAGTGGACTGGTGTGGGTCGCATCCTGGGTGTTAGTGGACTGGTGTGGGTCACATCCTGGGTGTTAGTGGACTGGTGTGGGTGGCATCCTGGGTGTTAGTGGACTGGTGTGGGTGGCATCCTGGGTGTTAGTGGACTGGTGTGGGTCGCATCCTGGGTGTTAGTGGACTGGTGTGGGTCGCATCCTGGGTGTTAGTGGACTGGTGTGGGTGGCATCCTGGGTGTTAGTGGACTGGTGTGAGTGGCATCCTGGGTGTTAGTGGACTGGTGTGGGTGGCATCCTGGGTGTTAGTGGACTGGTGTGGGTGGCATCCTGGGTGTTAGTGGACTGGTGTGGGTGGCATCCTGGGTGTCAGTGGACTGGTGTGGGTGGCATCCTGGGTGTTAGTGGACTGGTGTGGGTGGCATCCTGGGTGTTAGTGGACTGGTGTGGGTGGCATCCTGGGGGACAAGATTGAGGACCACAATGGAAATAAGACAGACAGTCCTCGATGACCCACTGACTTTCTTGGGTTATCCTGAGTGGCTAACCCTCCGGGGTTAAAAATCTGAAGGAAATCTTATCTAATACATAGTAGCGTATGTATAAAAACGTAGGATAACCCAAAAAAGTCGGACAGAGTAACTTCCATTGTATGTCAAAGGCCCTAAAATCTGGAACACCCTACCTGAAAATTCTAAAACTGCAGACACATTCATCACCTTCAAAACTACTGTTAGAAAACATCTTATCTCCCTGATACACCCCGTCAACTAACTACACAAATACCACACAAATACCACCTGGTGGTTCACACACACTCACTCACCCATTTGCTCTGGTGGCTACGCTCTCGTTTCCCACGGCGAGGGTCTGGGTTCGATTCCCAGCCAGAGTAGAAACATTGGACGTGTTTGTTTCCACCTGTTGTCTATGTTCCCCATCAGTAAAATGGGTACCTGGGTGTTAGTGGACTGGTGTGGGTCGCATCCTGGGACACTGACCTAATTTGCCCGAAATGCAGAGCATAACAAGGGAGTTTCTATATAGTAGTATGTCATTGTTGTCAGCTAGGACTGTATACCTTGTACATGTACTTGTAGTAAATAAAGATATTATTATTATTAAACAGAAATATTAATGTCAATCTTACAATGAATGCTGTGATACTCCAATACTGAAACTATGTACTGTGCCAAAACAAAAACATTCACATTGCTACACTCACAAACTAGTAGGTAGGTAAGGTTCGTCAGGAAACAGGACAAATGTTTCCTGACGCGGGTCTTGGAGCTTTTGGTCATCTGACCGAGGCCTTCCGCTGGCTTACCGGTCCACCCCTTTAAAAATTATGGTCAACTAGTATTTAGTCACTTAGCCATAATTCCAACTTACCTCATAATTGGGGCCCTTTTATTATTAACACAAATAATACCCCCCACCCGCCATCCCTATCACTACATAACAGCACTATCTTCACTATATAACACGACTATCACTAAATAATTCACTATAACTATATAACACAGCTTTATCACTATTCCTATAATGTACCTAACATTCTTGTGGTGTATAAATAGATTTTTTTGTTTGTTAAAACTTGTATCTCCCTAGCCTAGTTGTTAGCACATCGCTCTGAGAGTGATAAGACTCAAGCGTTGTGGGTTCGAACCCCACTAGTACCTAGTAGTACCTAGTTAGTGTA
>NW_027200937.1:0-15486 GCF_038502225.1 Cherax quadricarinatus
TTGGCAGGCGATGCAGCATTCCCCCCAATGAGAAGAAGAGGCTCTTTGAGTACGCTAAGAGACAACACAATAAGTGTCATGGACCCAAGATTGTTCAACTGCCCCCCCAGCATGCATAAGGGGGATTACCAATAGACCCCTGGCTGTCTTCGAGGAGGAGCTGGACTGGCACTTTAGGTGCCAGTCCAGCTGGGCTGTGGTTTGTACGTCGGTTTACGTGCGGCCAACATTATCATCCAGGTTGATCCGGCCCTGATCCACCGCGAGGTCTGATCACGGACCGGGCTACAGGGGGCATTGACCCTCTAAACCCCTTCAGGTAGTACCTTATCTGTGGGCGTCAGCACCACAGCAACGCTTTTAGTGTGAATAATAAGAGTTATCCGGGATATGATTTCTTATTTTTACTAAAGCAAACCTTTTAAAAATAAGAAACTATCCATACTTACCTCTTGCCGTAAAATAACGACGGACATGTTAATATTTCACATCCGTGTTATCCATCACTTTACTATTTTTTATTACAGTGATAGGTTTTGATGACTAGTTTACGGAATGCATTCCAAACGACAGAAATCACAGAAAAACGCATAGATATGTGCAAAGGTAAACAAACAGAGTGAAAGAGTGTGTTCTGTCTTTTTTTTTCAGGTTGTTGGGCTGATTGAACAACCACTAGACTTTAATTGGGAAAAAAGTAACTTGTGCATCGCTACACCACGTAATGGTTGGATTAACAAGCTGGACGGTTTTAACCATAGCTGGCGACTGAACACGTGGCTGGGAATGGTGCGGGAAAGGCTCAAAATGGATGAGAAAGAACCGGGAAAGAGTGGAGAGAGAAAGGGACTGGAAGGATCAACAGAAATGGAAAGACTCTATGGATTAATGGGATATGGGTTTGAAGATGTGCTTTCGAAAATGCAGAACCAATCATAGTGTCTCTTATCGGAAGGATATTTCATAAATCACGTTTTGTCTTCACTTCAGCTTTAGATAAACATTTACTATAAGGTACCAAAGCCCGTGATTAATATGGGGAATTAATATCATTTTCCATTCAGTCAGTTGTCAAAATTTGCTCTATTAATAAACATCGATAAGGGTAACTGAAGAGATACGCTTCTAATTCACCAATCACAAGCCTAATAGTTCTTTATCTGATTAAGGCGTGTCTGGAGGTATTGTAGTATCTTGAGAGAGAAAACACCATCACGAGAGAATTGTTCAACGTGTACTCAGTAGTAAATCACAGCTAAGCTCTCAGGGTCCGCCTGAGGTGTGCCACTGGGGGACAACTGCTGCTGGTGTCAGCAGACAGTGCAGATGTGTAGCCTAGCACATTGAGTATTTTTGTTTCTTTAGTGTGTACACGTGTACTCACTTGTACTCGCCTATGTATACTAAAGTCGATTTTCAGCTTCTGTCCTCTTGAGCCCTAAAGCACACTATCTTAATATTATGCATGAAATATCTTTCCGCCACACCGCCATCCAGGTCACTGACCAGGTGATTCAGGATGAAGTGATGCTTACTGATCTCTGTATCCAGTGTAGGAACATATGAAAATTGGCAGCGTTTATTGCACTAAATCACAGCTATAAGTGAAGTATAACAAACATATTTGGCAGTTATTTATGTTGATCGAATTATTACATATATAGCGCATCAGTCTCGGTCGGTCATCAGTCTCGGTCGGTCATCAGTCTCGGTCGGTCATCAGTCTCGGTCGGTCATCAGTCTCGGTCGGTCATCAGTCTCGGTCGGTCATCAGTCTCGGTCGGTCATCAGTCTCGGTCGGTCATCAGTCTCGGTCGGTCATCAGTCTCGGTCGGTCATCAGTCTCGGTCGGTCATCAGTCTCGGTCGGTCATCAGTCTCGGTCGGTCATCAGTCTCGGTCGGTCATCAGTCTCGGTCGGTCATCAGTCTCGGTCGGTCATCAGTCTCGGTTGGTCATCAGTCTCGGTTGGTCATCAGTCTCGGTCGGTCATCAGTCTCGGTCGGTCATCAGTCTCGGTTGGTCATCAGTCTCGGTTGGTCATCAGTCTCGGTTGGTCATCAGTCTCGGTCGGTCATCAGTCTCGGTCGGTCATCAGTCTCGGTCGGTCATCAGTCTCGGTCGGTCATCAGTCTCGGTCGGTCATCAGTCTCGGTCGGTCATCAGTCTCGGTCGGTCATCAGTCTCGGTCGGTCATCAGTCTCGGTCGGTCATCAGTCTCGGTCGGTCATCAGTCTCGGTCGGTCATCAGTCTCGGTCGGTCATCAGTCTGTGTCAGATGGTACACACTTATAGTAGTAGACATAAAGCTGGATATTTAATATGTTCTTCCTTAATCATTGTGTTGTTTCATTTCAAGCTGGCTAATTTTTATCACTGATTAATAGTAATTCAGCATTTTTTTAACCTTCTGCTCTTGAAAAAGAGGGATATCCCTTTTTTATCCCAGTATTTTATTAAAACATTCGGTATTAATTATTTGAAAATAACTTGAATGTAAGTTTAGAAAAACTTGGCTACATATCCATCAGCAACAAGAGGTACACTTATATTCGTCAGCAGTAGTTTTCGTAGTTATTATTTCTGTGTACAAATTTCGTTTAGTGCTTGTCATTTAGGACCCACGGAATGCCCTGCAGGTAAACTCCAGGTAGGTTATGTTTATATTCTACTGCACAGTGTATAATAGAGCATTGATGATTGATCTTTCTTGGTTTCTGACTAAAAGTGTATCTACCTGCTCTCTGAATATTCTGCTATTGAAGTTTTCTGTTCTCTAGTCTTTCTCGAAATCTGTTTTTTCTCATATTTTTCTTTAGATTACAGACGCGTTTAACCAGGTGAAGACTCCGTACATGTCTTGCTTACTCTCTAAGTCTGACATAAGTCGTTTGAATGTCTGGTCATCGCTATCTGTATATATAGATTCCTGATCGTTTTCCTTATGTTCACCAGACATGCATATTTCGCTGTAACTAATCTATCATGGGAGGTTAGTTGGCGTCGTGAGGGCTCTTAAATATAGGAAACGGACCTGACCTCCCCTTCCTTGGACAAAACCATATTGCCTGTCGCTTCCCCAGGCATTGCACGACCAATGTGAATATAGCGCTCCCCTTCCCTGATGGAATTTAATAATAACTGGATATATCACTGTGACTGCGCAAGCCGAGAAAAACATCCCAGTATTCAATAACCCCAGTTCACTATGCCTTATTTCAAGCGATTGTAATAGCGTAGTGTGGGACATAAGTTTAAAAATTGGTAAATATTGTTGAGGATTTGAGGCTAATCAGAAGAAACATTCGTAAGTCAACATATGGAAACTAGTATTTAAATTTATTCAATAAAAATGGAAAATTATGGCATACACAAAATGAACCTAATTCAAACCTTTCCAAGAGACCAAAGACACCAAACATAACACAAATAACCAACATCCTAAAATACACAAGATATCAAGTTTGAAGTCAGTTACAAGTTGTATTCCCAAGTAATCAGGATGAAAGTTGAACCTCAACAAAAGTCGCGTGAAATGCAAACTTTCTTCCACATGAACGAGCAAACTGGGACTTACCCAGGACAAAATCATGTCGAAGATTTTTCTGAGCAAGACTGACCATAGTTTAATTAAATAATTATGTAGTTAATTAAGCGGTTAAATAATAAAGTAGTTAACTAAGTACATAAGGTATTTAACCTGTAAAATAACATGAAAGGAGGAAAAGTAAAGAAGTTTTATTTAGGGTACATAAGTTTCTTTATACAATTGTTATTAATTCGACCAGATATTTTTGGGCTACAAAAGGACATTACGAGATTTAAACAATGATAACCAATTGAGGTCAAACACGGGAACTTATTTCTGATCACACACACACACGCACACACACACACACACACACACACACACACACACACACACACACACACACACACACACACACACACACACACACACAGAAAGAGAAAGTACAAAGATGCAAGGAGGAACGAGAGGCAAAGATGGAGATGAGCAGGAGAACCCAGAGTCAGGTGGAAGAGCAAATACAACCTCCCTCAGAACCACCCACACAATGACTTCAACCACGACAACCCTAATGCGGCCAAACAATCTAACCCAAACCCCCACACTGAACCCTCTGCCCCCACCCCCCTCATCACAAACTCCACCCCTACAGCATCCTCCCGTAGTTCTCCGCTAGGTCTCCTGCTCCCCCAACCCCAACGTTCTCCCCAGACCACAGTTATAGAAAAGAAGTTAAAGGTTTGGTATATGAATATGGATGGAATAAGAGCTTGGAGGAATGATATAAAAGAATCAAGGAGACGTCCCCAGACATCATAGCAGCCACAGAAACGAAACTCACCAGGATAACATACGCAATCGTCTCACCCAGATATCAGATTCTGAGGAAAGAGAGAGGGAGAAGAGGGGAAGGAAGAGTTATACTGCTCATTAAAAACAGGTGGGAATTCGAGGAAATAAAAGGAATGGACGAAATTTGCAAAAGGGACTACATGGTAGGTACAATTCAGACTGAGGGACATAAGGTAGTCATTCAGTGATGTATAACCCACCACAGAACTGCTGGAGACCAAGAGACGAATATGAAGAGAGCAACAGAACAATATTGGACACACTACCTTAGGTGGCCCAGAAGAGCTCACGTGGGTAGAGCAAAGTTACTAGTTATGGGCGATTTCAGTCACAAGGAAATTGATTAGGAAAACCTGGAGTCACATGGGTGTCCCGAAACATGTAGAGCCAAGATGATGGATGTGGTACTGGAAAACCCTATGGATCAACATGTTAGGGACACTACCAGAGAGAGAGGGGAGGATGACTCGGCAAGATTGGACCTCGTGTTCACCCTGAGTAGCTCAGACATTGAGGACATGACATGTGACAGCCCCCCTAGAGCTAGTGATCACGTGGTTCTGAGCTTTGAATACATAGTAGAGTTACAAGTGAAGAGGATAACAAGAGTAGGATGGGAAAAGCCAAACTACAAAAGGGAAGACTACACAGGTATGAGGAATTTCCTGCAGTAGGTTCAGTGGTAAAGAGAATAGGTAGGAGAGTCAGTAAACGAAATGGACTATGTAACAACAAAATGCAAGGAGGAAGAGGAAAGGTTTGCTCTCATGGGCAACAGAATTAATTGGAAGACCAGAACAAGCCCTTGGTTTACCCGAAGGTGTAGAGAGGCAAGAACTAAGTGCACTAGAGATTGGAAAAAGTACAAAAGACAAAGGCCCTCCCCCCTCTCTCTCTTCTAATATCCTCCTCTTTCCCCCTCAACATCCCTGTCCACTTTCGCCACTGTCTCCTCCTCAATCTCTCTCTCGCTTTCTATCTTTTCCCCTCTCCCCCCTCCGCTACACACACACACACACACACACACACACACACACACACACACACACACACACACACACACACACACACACACACATACACACACACACATACACACACACATACACACACACGCCGTCGGTGCTAGTCACGCCGTCGGTGCTCCGGGGATTTAAGTGTTTTTGGAGGGCTACAAGTGTTCTGCAAGGGTTGCTAAGTGTGTCAGGGTAGTCAGCAATCCTAGAAGTGTTTTTTTTTAATTGCCTGAGCCACACAAGTGTGGGGAGAGCCACAATTTTGAAAGTGATCTGGAAAATAAAAGCGTTGTGGCGCAGGCTAGTGTGAAGGCGGCGTTGCCAAGTGTCACCCAAGATTTTAATAAAGTGAAACAATAGTGTGACCAGTGAAAGAAATACAGTGAATAGGGTACATTATTAACGAGAAGAAATTGAGGTGGATCTACGCCAGGACGTACATCGAGCTGGATCTACGCCAGGACGTCACATCGACCTGGACAACCTACAGTGCTACAACTGCACTACAAGTACTGTATCACCTATGAGTGGTTGTTTGGGTGTGGGGTCCAGGTTCCAATTTAACCGCCAAGCTGAATGTGAATGGTCTAACTCTCATAGCACGATAAAGAATAGGCACTCAAGTATTCAATAAGGTTTAGCAAATGGTAATCCATTGAACAAGGCGATTAACTCACTATAAGCAGGTGATATAGGCAACACTGCAAGGGTGGGAGTCAGGTCAGAAGAGGTTGTGGACACAAGCGACAACTGAGAATCTACATTACACTCCAAGCACAAGCCACCTACCTTTCAGTACATAATAAACCCACACATAATTCCACACACAATTACACACAAAATTACACACACACACACACACACACACACACACACACACACACACACACACACACACACACACACACACACACACACACACACACACACACACACACACACACATATCCAGACACACACACACTCCCCCCTCACCACCGACATCTCACTACTTCCCCTGATCCATCCCCTCCCTCGATCACCCTCCCCTCCCCCGTTCACCCCAAACCCTCCCCACCCCTCCCCACTCAGCTCCCAAATAGCCACAGTTCCTCCACTACTTCCCCCCCCACACTCTGACACACACACTACTAACCTAACATACAGAACTACATAGGTTTCCCACTCTGAGGCAATCAGGATAAAACAAAAATGGGTTGCCAGAGAGTAACAAGAAAAACCAAGGGACAGGAGGAGGAAAATGCACAGGAAGATTGGGCAGCAGAGCTCATAAAAAGGGATCATGAATGGGAAAAGAAACTAGAAGAACTTAACATGAGAATGGAAGAGAGGATAGATATGGAAAGCAGGAAGTGGGAGGTGCATGTCAAAGCAGCAGAGGCTAGGATACAGAGTTTAGAAGAGGAACTGAAAAATCTGAAACAGCCTAAAGAACTAAAGAACATTTTGGGATTGACAACAGAGACTGCTACCTCAGCCACAAATAAGGGGACTGTAGGGAAAGAAGGGGCACAACTGCATGGAGATGCTCTATCAGAGGAGACTGTAGCAAATGAAAGAGCTAAGCTTTATGTGGAGGCCCTAACAGACAACAACAGAGCCCAAGGAAAGCCGAGAAGGGAAAATGACAGGCCACTGAGCCCAAGTACATTAGCCAGTGAAACTGATGAAAGGAAAGCTGCAGTGGAGGAAACCAAATTAAATGAGGGGATACACAGGGATATGCAGTGGGAGAATGAAAGGGTGAGGTCAGTCTTTGTGTATGGGCTCCAGGAAGTCGAAGGGGAAACATATGAAGCAAGAAAACAAGGGGAAAAAAAAGCAATTGAAAGCATCATGAAAGCAATAGGAGAAGACGATATGACCCAGCTGGAAAATTTTCGGAGAATAGGGGGGTTTGTAAAAAAAAGAACCCGGCCAGTGAGAGTGACCTTCAAGGCAGAAGCGACTCGGACCAGGATACTGCAGGAGAAAGCACGATTAAGGGACATGACGGCATACAGGAGGGTGTATCTCGACCGCGACAGAACACAAGAAGAAAGGAAGAAACTGAGAGAGATGGTACAAAGGAGAAAGGAGGAAAGAGAGGGGATGGAGAAGACAGACAGGAGATCCCAGACCCAGGAAGAAGATCTAACACAGCCCCCCTCACAACTTTCTATAGAAGCCTCCCAACCAGGTCAACCCCAGTGCAACCAAACACTCTAAATCAAAACACCCATGCCACATCCAATGCCCCCACCCACTACATTACAAACTTCACCCCCACAGCAACAACCCATAGTTCCTTACCAGGTCTCCCACTTCCCCAACCCCAATATACTTCCCAGACCACAGTCTTAGAAAAGAAGTTGAAGGTGTGGTATACAAATGCAGATGGAATAACAAACAAGTATGAGGAGTTGCACGAAAGAATCAAAGAGACATCCCCAGACATAATAGCACTCACAGAAACAAAACTCACCAGAATAATAACAGATTCAATCTTTCCATCCGGATATCAAATCTTCAGGAAAGACAGAGGGAGGAGAGGGGGAGGAGGAGTTGCACTGCTCATTAAAAACCAGTGGGGTTTTGAGAAAATGGAAGGAATGGATGGCATGGGCGAAAGGGACTACTTAGTAGGAACAATCCAGTCTGAGGGACATAAGGTGATAATTGCAGTAATGTACAACCCACCACAGAACTGCAGGAGGCCAAGAGAAGAATACGATGAGAGCAACAGAGCAATGATCAACACACTAGCCGAGGTGGCCAGGAGAGCACACATGGGGGGAGCAAAGTTACTAGTTATGGGTGATTTCAATCACAAGGAGATTGACTGGGAAAACCTGGAGCCCCATGGGGGTCCCGAAACATGGAGAGCCAAGATGATGGATGTGGTACTGGAGAACCTCATGCATCAACATGTTAGAGACACTACCAGAGAGAGAGGAGAGGATGAACCAGCAAGGTTGGACCTTGTATTCACCATGAGTAGTTCGGACATCGAGGGTATCATGTATGAAAGGCCCCTGGGAGCTAGTGATCATGTGGTTCTGTGCTTCGACTACATAGTTGAGCTCCAAGTGGAGAGAGTAGCAGGAATAGGCTGGGAAAAACCAAACTACAAAAGGGGGAACTACTCAGGCATGAGGAACTTCCTTCAAGACATTCAGTGGGAGAGGGAACTGACAGGAAAACCAGTACAAGAAATGATGGACTATGTAGCAACAAAATGCAAGGAGGCAGAGGAGAGGTTTGTTCCCAAGGGAAACAGAAATAATGGGAAGAACAGAACGAGTCCTTGGTTCACCCAAAGGTGTAGGGAGGCAAAAACTAGGTGTACTAGAGAATGGAAAAGGTACAGAAGACAGAGAACTCAGGAGAATAGAGAAATCAGCCGAAGAGCCAGAAACGAATATGCACAGATAAGAAGGGAGGCTCAGAGACAATATGAAAATGACATAGCATCAAAAGTAAAGACTGACCCAAAGCTGTTGTACAGCCACATCAGGAGGAAAACAACAGTCAAGGACCAGGTAATCAGACTGAGGAAGGGTGATGGGGAATTCACAAGAAACGACCGAGAGGTATGTCAGGAGCTCAACACAAGATTTAAAGAGGTATTTACAGTGGAAACCAGTAGGACTCCAAGAAATCAGAACAGGGGGGCACACCAGCAAGTGCTGGATGAGGTACATATAACCAAGGAGGAGGTGAAGAAGCTGCTATGCGAACTTGACACCTCAAAGGCGGTGGGACCAGACAACATCTCTCCATGGGTCCTTAAAGAGGGAGCAGAGATATTGTGTGAGCCATTAACAAAGATCTTCAACACATCATTTGAAACTGGGCAACTCCCTGAGGTATGGAAAATGGCAAATGTAGTCCCAATTTTTAAAAAGGGAGACAGACATGAGGCACTAAACTACAGACCTGTATCTCTAACGTGTATAGTATGCAAGGTCATGGAGAAGATCATCAGGAGGAGAGTGGTGGGGCACCTGGAAAGAAACAAGTGTATAATTGACAACCAGCATGGTTTCAGAGATGGGAAATCCTGTGTCACAAACCTACTGGAGTTCTATGACATGGTGACAGCAGTAAGACAAGAGAGAGAGGGGTGGGTGGATTGCATTTTCTTGGACTGCAAGAAGGCTTTTGACACAGTACCACACAAGAGATTAGTGCAAAAACTGGAGGACCAAGCAGGGATAACAGGGAAGGCACTGCAATGGATCAGGGAATACTTGTCAGGAAGACAGCAGCGAGTAATGGTACGTGGCGAGGTGTCAGAGTGGGCACCTGTGACCAGCGGGGTCCCACAGGGGTCAGTCCTAGGACCAGTGCTGTTTCTGGTATTTGTGAACGACATGACGGAAGGAATAAACTCCGAGGTGTCCTTGTTTGCAGATGACGTGAAGTTGATGAGAAGAGTTCATTCGATCGAAGACCAGGCAGAACTACAAAGGGATCTGGACAGGCTGCAGACCTGGTCCAGCAACTGGCTCCTGGAGTTCAATCCCACCAAGTGCAAAGTCATGAGGATTGGGGAAGGGCAAAGAAGACCGCAGACGGAGTACAGTCTAAGGGGCCAGAGACTACAAACATCACTCAAGGAAAAAGATCTTGGGGTGAGTATAACACCAGGCACATCTCCTGAAGCGCACATCAACCAAATAACTGCCGCAGCATATGGGCGCCTGGCAAACCTCAGAACAGCATTCCGACATCTTAATAAGGAGTCGTTCAGGACCCTGTACACCGTGTACGTTAGGCCCATATTAGAGTATGCGGCACCAGTTTGGAACCCACACCTAGCCAAGCATGTAAAGAAACTAGAGAAAGTGCAAAGGTTTGCAACAAGACTAGTCCCAGGGTTAAGAGGTATGTCCTATGAGGAGAGGTTAAGGGAAATCAACCTGACGACACTGGAGGACAGGAGAGATAGGGGGGACATGATAACGACTTACAAAATACTGAGAGGAATTGACAAGGTGGACAAAGACAGGATGTTCCAGAGACTGGACACAGCAACACGGGGACACAGTTGGAAGCTGAAGACACAGATGAATCAAAGGGATGTTAGGAAGTATTTCTTCAGCCACAGAGTAGTCAGGAAGTGGAATAGTTTGGGAAGCGATGTAGTGGAGGCAGGATCCATACATAGCTTTAAGCAGAGGTACGATAAAGCTCATGGTTCAGGGAGAGTGACCTAGTAGTGACCAGTGAAGAGGCGGGGCCAGGAGCTGTGACTCGACCCCTGCAACCACAAATAGGTGAGTACAAATAGGTGAGTACACACATACACACACACACATACACCCCTACACAACCTCAAATGGGGTGAGCATAACACCAGGCACGTCTCTTGAGAAGCACATCAACCAAATAACTTGTGGAGCATACAGGCACCTAGCAAACCTAAGAACAGCATTCCGACATCTCAATAAGGAATCGTTGAGGACCCTGTACACCGTGTATATTAGCCCTATATTTAAGTATACAGCACCAGTATGGAACCTACACCCAGCGAAGCATGTAAGGAAACTAGAGAAAGTACAGAGGCTTGCAACAAGACTAGTCCTGGAGCTAAGGGCCATGTCCTACGAGGAGAGGTTAATGGAAATCGACCTGACGACAATGGAGGACAGGAGAGAAAGGGGGGATATGTTAACTACATATAAAATACTGAGAGGAATCGACAAGGTGGACAGAGACAATATGTTCCAGAGATGGGACACAGCAACATGGGATCACAGTTGGAAGTTGAAGACTCAGATGAATCACAGGGATGTTAGGAAGTACTTCTTCAGAGTCACAGAGTTGTCAGGAAGTAGAATAGTTTGGGAAGTAATGTAGTGGAGGCAGGATCCATACATAGCTATAAGATGAGGTATAATAAAGCTCATGCAGCAGGAAGAGTGATCTAGTAGCAACCAGTGAAGAGGCGGGACCAGGAGCTACGAATCGTCCCCTGCACCCACATCTATGTGAGTACACGCGCGAGCGCGCACACACACACACACACACACACACACACACACACACACACACACACACACACACACACACACACACACAAACACACACAAACACACACAAAAACACAGACACACACAAAAACACACAAACAAACACACACACAAACACACACACAAACACACACACACAAACACACACACACACAAACACACCCACACAAACACAAACACACACACACACACAAACACACACACAAACACACACAAACACACACACAAACACACACACAAACACACACACAAACACACAAACACACACAAACACACACACAAACACACCTGAGGAAGCATGTAAAAATATAATGTGCAGAGGTTTGCAACATAATTAATCCTGTAGCTAAGGAAAATACATCTAGTAGAAATTCAGTGAACTTCACCTGATGATGCAAAAGAATAGAAAAACTAGAGGAGACATGACAACGACAAATACTCAGAAGAACTGAATTACGAGCAAGAAGAGATTGTTAAAGAGATGGTTACGGAGTACACAAGGTATTACAGAAAACATCTTCAGGTTCAGGGTGGTTAGGATTTGTAATGACCGGACGAAGGAGTAATATTGGCAGACTCAATACGCATTAAAATTATGCATTTATAGGACCACGAGTTTAGGAGGGATTCAGTCGTGTTACTGACAGCTAAGAGGTGACACTAACAAAATGACAGGAGCTCATAAGTACACAAAAAACTTTTTACAGAGCAAAAGCAGATGTCTTGGTTCACAAATATAATTCATCCCTTATTCTTCTTCCTGTATACTCCTCCCCTTCCTCAAACCTTATACTCCCTCATCCTCTAAATTGCTTTAATCATACCCTCTCCTGTTCTTTACTCTGACCTTTCCATTTTACAATCTTTCTCCCCTTCCCTGTACACCTTTCATCCCATCTAACAGAATTCATTATGAAGCTCATAGAGCTAGGGTATGACAGGGAGGTTAGTGCACAGTGTAAGAATTTACACTTTGCCAAACTTATTCACAAGTAAGAGAAACCTGCTAGCGTATATATAAAGTTGTTCCATCGGGTAAACTAAGTACACATCAGTAGAAAACTGGATATTCTGTAGTAGGAGGAAACGTTACTCAACAAGTAGGGTGAGCTTTAAGACATGTGAGGACAGAAAAAAATTATAGAAATCTCAAATGGCAGAACGTTATGATGTCTGACTAGCCCCACTTCACTTCAGCCCCACTAGCCCCACGTCACCTCAGCCCTACTAGCCCCACTTCACTTTAGCACAATTGTAACCCCACACCTTAGTAAGGCAACTGAATATGCTACCTGCAAATACAAGGAAAACAAATTGCCAAACACTGCAATGAGTCTTCCCAACAAACAAAGCCATTAGAAGCATCAACCAGCTCTTACCGTAAACACAGGCCGGCGCAACAACCTAACCTCAGCAGTGAGAATGTCGTGTCTGAGGGCGATGCGTGGTGTGAGGTTACTAAAAGTATTATTCAGAGGGCTGAAGAGGGATTATTGAGGTGATTCGGACACTTGGAGAGAATGAAACAAAATGGGATGATTTGAAATGTGTCTAAATCTGTAGGGAAGGCTGGGAAGGGTTCATCTTAGGAAAAACTAGAGGAATGGGATAGAGAAGGTTTTTTATGCGAGAATGTTAGATACGAGTGGAGGCATTTTGTTTTTATGACTTGACGTGCTGTTGGAGTGTGAGCAAGGTAACATTTGTGAAGGGATTCAAGGAAACTGGTTAGCGGGACTTGAGTCCCGGACGTGTGAAGTACAGTACCTGCACTCTGATGGAGGGGTGGGCATATTTACAGTTTTCAGCTTTAGTATCGGCGCGCCTCTAGTATAACAGTAGTGGAGTGAGTGATGATGGAAGTGTTTCTTCTTTTTCGGGTCATCCTTCCTCGGTGGGACAAGGCTTTGTTAAAATAAATCAAAATCTTATTTACTGTTTATTTCTTATCTCGTAACTTTAAGGATCTCTCTTCCCTTATCTACACTCCTTTGCAAATTTCTCGCTCTTCCCCAACACAATTATCTTCTTCCACTTTCTCTAGCCATTTTCTCTTCTCACACATGTCCTCCCCATCACCACGAAGTTCCCCACACCGTCCTCGAACCCTCTTGGTCTCGTGCCATTCGGGTCTCAAATAAAAATCGATACCCAGTCACCCGGGACACATGCCTGCGAGAGTTCACATGACACGGAATTTCGGTGAGCGCGACACCTCTTACTTCCGATGTAAATGCATCAGTTCCTATTTCCCCACTTTCCTTCCTTCTTTCCTTCCTTCCTTCCTTCCTTCCTTCCTTCCTCCCTCCCTCCCTCTCTCCCCCTCTCTCTCTCTTTCTCTCTCTACAGGGTTTAACAAAGTTAGGTTAAGGATCACTAACTTTATTGACAAGTTAAGGATTCTTGACATGCCAAGAGCTGTTACCTACATCAGCTCATTTCAAAGCATTTTAATTATGAAACATACAAGTAGGGAACAGGATGAAGTCGGAGTCATCTGTGGGCCAG
Organism: Cherax quadricarinatus; assembly: GCF_038502225.1. Classification (NCBI taxonomy): domain Eukaryota; kingdom Metazoa; phylum Arthropoda; class Malacostraca; order Decapoda; family Parastacidae; genus Cherax; species Cherax quadricarinatus. The sequence continues at coordinate 13,922 of NW_027200937.1, forward strand.
CATTTTCATTTGATCAACTGACTTTATCTCGTTGACATTATAATGCTGTACGAATGTGTTCCATACTCGAGTCATCCTGAGAATAAATGATCTCAGATGAAGTGATTAATAAATTAATAAATACCAATTAATTTTACTCACGGGTTTCGTAAAATAAAGTTACATTAAATCACGTTAATTTTAGCGAGATTATGAGAAAAATAAATTGAATGTCATGTTTATTCACGAATATATATATATATATATAAATATATATATATATATATATATATATATATATATATATATATATATATATATATATATATATATATATATATATATATATATATGCAATAAGATCACAGTAAACAGGTGATTTCAAAATATGCAAAACAACCACTCTGAAAGAATAGAGAAATTCCAAGCGCTTTCGTGACTACTCACATTATCAAGGAACTATGATAATGTGAGTAGTCACGAAAGCGCTTGGAATTTCTCTATTCTTTCAGAGTGGTTGTTTTGCATATATATATATATATATATATATATATATATATATATATATATATATATATATATATATATATATATATATATATATATATATATATATATATATATATATATATATATATATATATATTCGTTATCAACAAATTTTGTTGAAAATAAGAAAAAGTTTTGGAGTGAGATTAACAAGTTAAGAAAGCCTAGAGAACAAATGGATTTGTCAGTTAAAAATAGGAGAGGAGAGTTATTAAATGGAGAGTTAGAGGTATTGGGAAGATGGAGGGAATATTTTGAGGAATTGTTAAATGTTGATGAAGATAGGGAAGCTGTGATTTCGTGTATAGGGCAAGGAGGAACAACATCTTGTAGGAGTGAGGAAGAGCCAGTTGTGAGTGTGGGGGAAGTTCGTGAGGCAGTAGGTAAAATGAAAGGGGGTAAGGCAGCCGGGATTGATGGGATAAAGATAGAAATGTTAAAAGCAGGTGGGGATATAGTTTTGGAGTGGTTGGTGCAATTATTTAATAAATGTATGGAAGAGGGTAAGGTACCTAGGGATTGGCAGAGAGCATGCATAGTTCCTTTGTATAAAGGCAAAGGGGATAAAAGAGAGTGCAAAAATTATAGGGGGATAAGTCTGTTGAGTATACCTGGCAAAGTGTATGGTAGAGTTATTATTGAAAGAATTAAGAGTAAGACGGAGAATAGGATAGCAGATGAACAAGGAGGCTTTAGGAAAGGTAGGGGGTGTGTGGACCAGGTGTTTACAGTGAAACATATAAGTGAACAGTATTTAGATAAGGCTAAAGAGGTCTTTGTGGCATTTATGGATTTGGAAAAGGCGTATGACAGGGTGGATAGGGGGGCAATGTGGCAGATGTTGCAGGTGTATGGTGTAGGAGGTAGGTTACTGAAAGCAGTGAAGAGTTTTTACGAGGATAGTGAGGCTCAAGTTAGAGTATGTAGGAAAGAGGGAAATTATTTCCCAGTAAAAGTAGGCCTTAGACAAGGATGTGTGATGTCACCGTGGTTGTTCAATATATTTATAGATGGGGTTGTAAGAGAAGTAAATGCGA
>NW_027200938.1:0-15482 GCF_038502225.1 Cherax quadricarinatus
TACTGTCCTCACCACAGTCCACACCACAGTCCTCACTGGTCACTCCTCCACACCCAATCTTCCTACAGTCCTCACCTACAAGTCATCCCACTACAGTCCTCACCCACAGTTCCCCTCACCTATAGCCCTCACTTCCCAATCCTCACTGGAAGTCAACCACTTTATGATCCCCTCACCAACAGTCCCCTCAACCTACAGTCCTCCTTACATCCTCACTACATTTCTCACCAGAGGAACCCCTCAGTACCAGCCCTCCTACAGTCCTTCCACCACACTCTTAACTACAGTCCCATCACCACAGTCCTCATTACAGTTTTCACTACAGACCTCACTACAGACCTCACTACAATCCTACCTACAGTCCTCACTACAGTCCTCCACTACAGTTCTTACCATAGCCCTCACCACCAGTCCTCAATTGCAGTTCTAACTTAAGTCCTCACCCCTACCCCAGAGCCTTACCTACAATCCTCCTTGCAGTTCCCTCACTAGAGTCCTCCTCCTGATCCTCCACGACAGTTCCACGTACAGTCCATCACCCACAGTCCTCAACCGGCAAGTCCTCTCACTGCAGTTCCTCACCACAGTTCTCACTTCAGTCCTCACCACAGTCCCCTCACCTCAGTCCCCTCACCACAGTCCCCTCACCACAGTCCCCTAACCACATTCCTCACTAGAGTTCTCTCCACAGTCCTCACTACAGTCATCACTACAGTCCTCACCACAGTCCTCATTACAGTTCTTACTACAGTCCTCACCCCAGTGCTCATTTTGATTCAGTCACTACAGTCTCACTTCACTACAGACCTCCACTACAATCCTCCTGCCTCCTTTACTTGAGTTCTCTCTACAGTCCTCCACTTCAGTCCTCCTGCAGTTCTTCTCCACAGTCCTCACCAGAGTCCTTCCACTGATTCCTCACTGCAATATACCCCAGTTCTCACCACAGTCCTCACTACAGTCCTCCCCACAATCCTCACTACAGTCCTCACCACAATCATCAATACAGTCCTCACCACGGTTCTCACTATAGTCCTCACTTCAATCCTCACTAGAATCCTCACTACAAGTCCTCTACCAGTCCTTGGAGTCATCCCTCACCTGCCAGTCCTCACTACGTCCACACCTGCCCAATCCTTCACCACAGTCCTCACCTACAAGTCCTCACCAGTCCTCAACTACTAGTCCTCCACCTACAGGTCTTCACTTCCAGTCCTTCACTACAGTCCTTCACTACAGTCCTTCAACTACCAGTCCTCACTACAGTCTTGCTGCAGTCCTCCCCTACAGTCCTTACCACAGTTCCTCACAAGCAATCTACAATCCACCTTACAATCCTCACTTACAGTTTGTACCCAAAGTTCCACACTGCAATCCTCACTACAGAGTCCGCACCACAATCCTCACCTGATCCTCACATGAGGGTCCTAACCACCAGTCTTCACCTATAGTCCTCACTGCCAGTCTACCACAGCAATCCACCTCACTACAGTTCTCCACCAGTCCTTACTACAGTCCTCACCACAGTCCTCCCATTACAGTCCCTCAGTACAGTGTCACCCACAGTCCTCACTATAGCCTTCACTACAGGTGTCACCACAGTTCTCACCTCGGTCCTCACTACAGTCGTCACCACAGTCCTCACTACAGTCCTCAACACAGTCATCACTACAGTCCTCACTACAGTCCTTACTACAGCCCTCACCCCAGTCCTCACCACAGTCCTCACTTGAGTCCTCAACATAATCCTCACTACAGTCCTCACCACAATCATCAACACAGTCCTCACCACTGTTCTCACTATAGTCCTCTCTTCAATCGTCACTAGAGTCCTCACTACAGTTCTTACCACAAGTCTCTTACCGATCCAGCATTACAGTTTCTAACCAAGTCTTCACTACAAAGCCTCACTGCAATCCCTCCTACAGACCTCGCTAAGGTTCTCCACAGGTCCTCACTACTTGTCCCCTCATTACAGTCCTCACCACAGTCCTCACCGCAGTCCTCACTACAGTCCTCACCACAGTTCTCACTGCAGTCCTCTCCACAGTCCCCTCACCACAGTCCCCTCACCACAGTCCCTTCACCACAGTCCCCTCACCACAGTCCCCTCACCACAGTCCCCTCACCACAGTCCCCTAACCACAGTCCTCACTAGAGTTCTCCCCTTTACCAGTCTCAGCTTCATTCCATCACTGCCAGATCATCGCCTGATCCTCCTGGCCCCAGTTTTCCTACAGTCCTCCTTGCAGACCTTCAACTTACAATCCTCACCTACAGTCCTCTAACAGTCCCTCACTAGAGTTCTCCCTCAGTCCCCTCACTTGCAGTCTCACCACAGTCCTCACCGCAGTCCGGTCACTACAATCCTCACTACAGTCCTCTACAGTCCTCACTGCAGTTCTTACCTACAGTCCTTCACCCCAAGTGCCTCCATTAACAGTTCTCCTGCAGTCTTCACTACAGATCTCACTACAATTCCTTCACTACCACTCCTCACTAGGTTCTCTCCTACAGCCCTCCACTACAGTCCTCACCACACTCATCCTCTGATCCTCTCCACAGTCCTCATTCAGGTTCTCCACTACAGTCCTCCTACAAACCACTACAATCCTCCACCACAGTCCTCCCTCCACCCCTGGGGTTCTCTTCCCCAGTCCTCCTACAGTCCTCCATTGCAGTCATCAACACAGTCCTCTATGATCCCTCACCTACAAGTCCTCCTACAGTTCTCACTTCAGTGCTATCCACCAGTCCCCTCAACCTCAGTCCTCAACCTGGTCCCCTCACCGCAGTCCCTAACCACCATTCCTCTGGGTTTCTATTAAGCCCTCACTACAGTCCATCACTTACACAAGTCCTCACCACAGTCCTCATTGCAGTTCTCACTACCAGTCCTCACTACAGACCTCACTGCAATACTCCTCTACCAGTCCTCCCTGCAGTCCTCACTACAGTTCTTTTCTGATTCTCTGGTGCCCACATTACAGTTCCTCACTACAGTCCTCCACCTACAGACCTCCACTGCAATCACTCCACTACACTCCTTACTAGAAGTTCTCTTCTACCAATAGTCCTCCCTTCAGTTCCTCACCTGAGTCTTCCTCCACAGTCCTCACCAGAGTCCTCCTTTCTAGTCCTTCCTACTGTCCTCACCCCCCAGTTCTCTACCACCCCACTTTCCTCCTTCCTGTCCTCCCCACAATCCTCACCACAGTTCTCACCACAATCATCAATACAATCTTCACCACAGTTCCCTTCAACTATAGTTCTCCACTTCAATCCCTCCTTTCAGATCCTCACATCAGCCTCCACCTACAGTCTCCACTGCAAGTCTTTGCATCTCACTATAGTCCTCATAGGTCCACACCTGCAATCCTTCACACCACAGTCCTCACTACAGTGCCACCCTACAGTCCTCACTACCCAGTAATCACTTACAGTTCTTCACTTCAAGTCCTCCTACAGTCTTCCCACCTACAAGACCTTCACCTACAGTCTCTACAGTCTTCACTACAGTTCCTCACTACACTTCCTTTACCCACAGTCCTCACAACAATCTACAATCCACCCCCTTACAATCCTCCTACAGTTCTTACTCCTGAGTCCACCACTACCGTCCTCACCCCACCTGCAGTCCACTACAATCCTCACCTGATCCTCATGAGGGTCCTAACCACAGTCTCACTACAGTCCTCACTACAGTCTACAGTAATCCTTCACCTACAGTTCTTCACCAGTCCTCACCTACAGGTCCCTTCACCACAGTCCTCATTACCAGTCCTCAGGTACATTTATTCACCACAGTCCTCCTGCAGCCTTCACTACAGGTCCTACACCAGTCCTCCACCTCGGTCCCTCCTGCCAGGTGTCACACAGTCCTTCACTACAGTCCTCAAGCACAGTGTTCACCTACAATCCTCCTTTGTTCTCCTCTACAGTCCTCACCACAGTCATCACTACAGTCCTCCACTTTTGAGTGCTCCTATTGCCCTCTTTGATCCTCACCACAGTTCCTCACTTGAGTCCTCCTTCATTCCTCCTACCAGATCCTCACCACCCCAATCATCAACACAGTCCTTCTACTGTTTCTCACTATAGTCCTCTTCAATCGTCATAGAGTCCTCTACCAGTTCTTAACTACAGGTCCTCCACCACCAAGTCACGGTAACAGTTCTAAACAAAGCCTTCCTACACTCTCCTGCAATCAAGCTTCACTACAGACCTCACTGAGTTCGCCTGGGATCCTTCACTGCTGTCCTCATTGCGATATTCTACCAGTCCTCTGCACCAGTCCTCACTACAGTCCTCACCCCAGTTCTCACTTGCAGTCCTCTCCACAGTCCCTCCCCACCACAGTCCCCTTCACCACACAATCCTGCCACAGTCCCTAACCACAGTCACTCCTGAGTTCTCTCCTACAGTCCTCCCTTCAGTCATCACTACAATTCCATCACTACAGATCTGTTTAGTCACCTACAGACCTCACTTACAGACCTCACTGCAATTCCTCACTACAGTCCTCACTGCAGTCCTCACTGCAGTTCTTTTCTGGTCCTCACCCCAGTCCTCATTACAAGTTCCTCACTACAGTCTTACTTACCAGACCTCCCTACAGTCCTCACTACAAGTCCTCACTAGAGTTCTCCCCTCAGTCCTCCACTGCAAGTCCCTCACCACCAGTCCTCACCACCCAGTCCTCACTAACAATCCTCTACAATTCCTCTACTACAGTCCTCACTACAGATATACAGTCCTCACCCCAGTGCTCATTACAGTTCTCACTACAGTCCTTCACCTACAGACCTCACTTTCCTGAAGTCCACCTACATCAACTCACCTAGGTTCTCCTCCCTACAATGTCCCTCACTTCACCTCCTCACTGCAGGGTCCTTCACCACAGTCCTCACCTAAGTCCTCACTACAGTCCTCACTACTGCCCTCACCCAAGTCCTCACCACAGTCCTCACTACAGTCCTCCCTACAATCCTCACTACAGTCCTCACCACAATCATCAATACAGTCCTCACCACGGTTCTCGCTATAGTCCTCACTTCAATCCTCACTAGAGTCCCTCCACTACCAGTCCTCTGAAGTCCTCATGATCCTCTACACCATCATCCCCTCACTAGAGTCCTTCTACTAGGGTCCCACACTGCAGTCTCACCACCAGGTCTCTTACAGTCCTCAACTGGTCTCACTGCAGTTCCTCACTACAGTCCTTCACTACACTCCTCACTACAGTCTTACTACAGTCACCTCACTGCAGTCCTCACTCTGATCCTGCCAGTGTCAACACAGTCCTTACCACAGTCCTCCACAACAATCTTACAATCCTCACTTACAATCCTCACTACCCAGTTCTCACTACAGGGTCCTACAAGCCCCTCACTGATCACACCACGTCTCTTACGTTATCATGAAGTCCTGCCACAGTCTTCACCACAGTCCTCACCTACAGTCCTTACACAGCAATGCTCACTACAGTTCTCCTGCACGATCCTCACACGAATTCCTCCTACAGTCCTCATACAGTCCTCAGTACATTTGTTCACCACAGTCTCATAGCCACTCACGACAGTTTGTCACCTGGTCCTCACACCCTCAAATTACTCCTTACAGTCATTACCACTGCTCCTCACTACAATTCCCTCAGCTTGCCCCAGTACCCTCCATTACAGTTCCTCACTACAGTCCTCACTGCCATCCTCACCACCAGTCATCTGCAGGTGTCCAGGTCCTCTGCCTCACACATGTACACGATCCTCCTCCTCCAGGGTTCTCCCACAATCCTCACTACAGTCCTCACCACAATCATCAATGCAGTCCTCACCACTGTTCTCACTATAGTCCTCTCTTCAATCGTCACTAGCGTCCACACTGCAGTCCTCACCACAGTCCTCACTACAGTCCTTACTACAGTCCTCACTACAGTTCTCACCACAGTTCTCACTACATTTCTCACTACATTTCTGCCATTACTCACTAAGTCACCTCTAGTACAGTCTTCCTGCAGGTCTCACACTTCAGTCCATCACTACAGTCCTCACCACAGTCCTCCATTATAGAGTTCTGCAGTCCTCACTGTGACCTCACTTACAATCCTCCACTCTGATTTGCCTCGCCCCAGTCCTCACCTACAAGTCCTCAGCCAGTAATCTGCAGTTCTCCCACTACAGTCCTCACTGCAGACCTCACTACAGTCCGTCACTACATTTCCTCACTGAACTACTCCCACAGTCCTCTACCAGCCCTCACTACAGTTCCTCACCACCAGTCCCTCACACCAGTCCTCACTACAGTATATACAGTCCTCACTGCCAGGTTCTCACCACACAATTCCACCTTCACAATTTTCCTTCACTAGAGTTCCTCACTACAGTCCTCTTATCAGTCTCGCTATTAGTCCTTCAACACAGACCTCCTTTACACATCTCACCTGATTATCTTCTAACATTGCTCACTGCATTCCTGCTCCGTTTCTCCAACCAAAGTCCCCACTTACGGTCTTCTTCTGAATTGGTGTGTTTGTCAATGGTCCAAGTCGGAACGAAACGTCGTCGTAAGCTTCTCTCTTTTATGTGCGGGTTATTTGTGTATTGTGTATTCACTACAGTCCTCACTACAGAGTTCACTAGAGTCCTCACTGCAGTCCTCACTACAGTCCTCACTTCAGTTCTCACTACAGTCCTCATTACAGTTCTCACTACAGTCCTCTCTTGCAAAGACCTCACTTGCAATCCTTCCTGAATACAGTCTTCCTGCAGTCCTCACTTACAATCCATAGAGGCAGCCCCACTTAATCACTTCACTGCAATTACTAACTACATTCCTCTCATAAATTCCACTACAGGTCCTCCTGCTGGACTGTTGCATCCTTCAACCACATTAATCACGACAATCCTTCACTGCAAATCCTCCTGCATTACTCACTTACCTTCCTTCACTAACAGTCTTCACTACAGTCCTCTCTTTAGTCTCGCTTCACTTTCCTCACTACAGTCCTCACTTGCACTCCTTCTGCAGTCCACACTACAGTCCTCACTTACAGTCCTCCTGCAGTTATCCTTACAAATCCTCCTACCTTCCTCACTACAGTCTTCACTACGTTCCTCTGCTTGATCTCACGACTTTTCACTTGCTTTTGAGTCTCACTACACTCCTCACCACAGTCCTTCACTACAGTTATTCAGCACACAGGTCTCTTTCTGAACATCATGAGTCTGTACTTCAAAGATTATATTACAGTCCTCTACTGATACTTTCTGATCCTCACTACAGTTATTCAACTACAGTCCTCCCTACCAATCCTTCACTACAATTATACTTGCAGAATCCCCACACTGCATTCGTCTTACTAGTCCTCATTACCAGTCCTCCTTTAACAGTTCTATGCAGCCCTCATTATAGTCCTCCTGCAGTCCTCACTTACATCTTCAACTATAGACCTCACTACAGTCCTCACTTACACTCCTCTTCAACAGTCTATGCAGTCCTCACTTACAGTTCATCCATTAGTCCTCCTGCAATTCTGCACTCTGATCACTCACTTACTGTCCTCACATGATCCTCACTTGCAGTCCTTCACTAACAGTCCTCGCTGCAGTCTCACTTACGGTCATCACTTACAGTCCCTTCAACCTCACATCCCTGCTCTGCCATTGAGTTCACACTTGCAGTCCTTCAACACAGTCCTTTACAGTCCTCACTGCGAATTCACTCACTTACAGTTCTCTTCCACAAGTCTATCTCACTGTTTCTCCTCACACATTTTCCTCACCAGTCCTCAGTAGTTCACTCCTGCGTTCCTCAACACAATCCTGTACAGTTCTCACTACAGTCCTCTTACTAAAAGATTATCTTCAACAATGCTGACTTACTAAAGTTATCTTCCACTTGTTGACTCTATAAATTATCTCAACACATTGACTCTTGCATAGATTATCTTCATCATGACTTCATTATCTTCAACACATGACTCTTACTAAAGATTATCTTCAACACATGACTCTTACTAAAGATTATCTTCAACACATGACTCTTACTAAAGATTATCTTCAACACATGACTCTTACTAAAGATTATCTTCAACACATGACTCTTACTAAAGATTATCTTCAACACATGTCTCTTACTAAAGATTATCTTCAACACAGTCCTCTTACTAAAGATTATCTTCAACACATGACTCTTACTAAAGATTATCTTCAACACATGACTCTTACTAAAGATTATCTTCAACACATGACTCTTACTATAGATTATCTTCATCACATGACTCTTACTAAAGATTATCTTCAACACATGACTCTTACTAAAGATTATCTTCATCACATGACTCTTACTAAAGATTATCTTCAACACATGACTCTTACTAAAGATTATCTTCAACACATGACTCTTACTAAAGATTATCTTCAACACATGACTCTTACTAAAGATTATCTTCAACACATGACTCTTACTAAAGATTATCTTCAACACATGACTCTTACTAAAGATTATCTTCAACACATGACTCTTACTAAAGATTATCTTCAACACATGACTCTTACTAAAGATTATCTTCAACACATGACTCTTACTAAAGATTATCTTCAACTCATGACTCTTATTAAAGGTTATCTTCAACACCTGACTCTTATTAAAGGTTATCTTCAACACCTGACTTTTAATAAAGGTTATCTTCAACACCTGACTCTTATTGAAGGTTATCTTCAACACCTGACTCTTATTAAAGGTTATCTTCAACACCTGACTCTTATTAAAGGTTATCTTCAACACCTGACTCTTATTAAAGGTTATCTTCAACACCTGACTTTTAATAAAGGTTATCTTCAACACCTGACTTTTAATAAAGGTTATCTTCAACACCTGACTTTTAATAAAGGTTATCTTCAACACCTGACTCTTATTAAAGGTTATCTTCAACACCTGACTTTTAATAAAGGTTATCTTCAACACCTGACTTTTAATAAAGGTTATCTTCAACACCTGACTTTTAATAAAGATTATCTTCAACACCTGACTTTTAATAAAGGTTATCTTCAACACCTGACTCTTATTAAAGGTTATCTTCAACACCTGACTCTTATTAAAGGTTATCTTCAACACCTGACTTTTAATAAAGGTTATCTTCAACTCCTGACTCTTATTAAAGGTTGTCTTCAACACCTGACTCATATTAAAGGTTGTCTTAAAACACCTGACTCTTATTAAAGGTTGTCTTCAACACCTGACTCATATTAAAGGTTATCTTAAAACACCTGACTCTTATTAAAGGTTATCTTTAACACATAATTCTTATTAAAGGTTATGTTCAACACCTAATTCTTATTAAAGATTATCTTGAACACTTGACTCTTATTAAAGATTATTTTCTGCTCCTGACTCTTATTAAAGGTCATCTTAAAACACTTGACTCTTATTAAAGGTTATTTTCAACACCTGACTCTCATTAAAAGTTATCTTCAACACCTGACCCTTATTAAAGGTTATCTTAAAACACCTGACTTTTATTGAGGGTTATCTTCAACACCTGACTCTTATTAAAGGTTATCTTAAAACACTTTACTTTTATTAAAGATTATCTTCACCACCTAATTCTTATTAAAGGTTATCTTCAACACCTGACTATTATTAAAGGTTATCTTAAAACACCTGACTCTTATTGAGGGTTATCTTCAACACCTGACTTTTATTAAAGGATATCTTCAACATTTGACTCTTATTAAAGGTTATCTTCAACACCTAATTCTTATTAAAAGTTATCTTCAACACCTGACTATTATTAAAGATTATCTACAACACCTAACTCTTATTTAAAGTTATCTTCAACACCTGACTCTTATTAAAGGTTATCTTAAAACACTTTACTTTTATTAAAGATTATCTTCACCACCTAATTCTTATTAAAGATTATCTTCAACACCTGACTCTTATTAAAGGTTATCTTAAAACATCTGACTTTTATTGAAGGTTATCTTCAACACCTGACTCTTATTAAAGGTTATCTTCAACTCCTGACTCTTATTAAGGGTTATCTTTAACACCTAACTCTTATTAAAGGTTGTCTTCAACACTTGACTCTTATTAAGGGTTATCTTCAACATCTGACTCTTATTGAAGGTTATCTTAAAACACATGACTCTTATTAAAGGTTGTCTTCAACACCTGACTCTTATTAAAGGTTATCTTAAACACCTGACTCTTTTTAAAGATTATGTTCAACACCTAACTCTTAATTAAGGTTTTCTTCAACACCTGACTCTTATTAAAAGTTATCTTAAAACACCTGACTCTTATTAAAGGTTATCACCTAATTCTTATTAAAGGTTATCTTCAACACCTGACTCTTATTAAAGGTTGTCTTCAACACCTAACTCTTATTAAAGGTTATCTTCAACCACTTTAGAGAGAGATACACACACACTGGCCAATTAGCAAGAACTCATTTAAAATTAAGTCCTTTCTAAAAATTTCTCTAATACGTTTAAAGATATTTTTTTTTCATTAATGCTGATGTAAAAATTAATAATTTTGCACCAAAAGGAACTTAGAAAACTTACCTAACCTTATTATAACAAGCGCAATTTATTTTAGCAGAACCCAACTAAATATATTTTAGATTTGTTTACAACAATTTAATACTAAACAAACACAGTGAAATATATTTTTTTCGATTTGTTCAGAATGATTTTGGCGAAATTATTGCATACACAAATTTTAGCTTGTCTTGTATGGCAAGATGAGCGTTGCTAATTAAGCCAAGATCGCAAGTTCTGCCTATTCGGCATGAAGTATATATATATATATATATATATATATATATATATATATATATATATATATATATATATATATATATATATATATATATATATATATATATATATATATGTATATATATATATATATATATATATATATACATATATATATATATATATATGTATATATATATATTATATATATATATATATAAATTATATATATATATACATATATATAAATATATACATATATATATATATATACATATATATATATATATATATTTGTCAGTTAAAAATAGGAGAGGAGAGTTATTAAATGGAGAGTTAGAGGTATTGGGAAGATGGAGGGAATATTTTGAGGAATTGTTAAATGTTGATGAAGATAGGGAAGCTGTGATTTCGTGTATAGGGCAAGGAGGAATAACATCTTGCAGGAGTGAGGAAGAGCCAGTTGTGAGTGTGGGGGAAGTTCGTGAGGCAGTAGGTAAAATGAAAGGGGGTAAGGCAGCTGGCATTGATGGGATAAAGATAGAAATGTTAAAAGCAGGTTGGGATATAGTTTTGGAGTGGTTGGTGCAATTATTTAATAAATGTATGGAAGAGGGTAAGGTACCTAGGGATTGGCAGAGAGCATGCATAGTTCCTTTGTATAAAGGCAAAGGGGATAAAAGAGAGTGCAAAAATTATAGGGGGATAAGTCTGTTGAGTATACCTGGTAAAGTGTATCGTAGAGTTATAATTGAAAGAATTAAGAGTAAGACGGAGAAGAGGATAGCAGATGAACAAGGAGGCTTTAGGAAAGGTAGGGGGTGTGTGGACCAGGTGTTTACAGTGAAACATATAAGTAAACAGTATTTAGATAAGGCTAAAGAGGTCTTTGTGGCATTTATGGATTTGGAAAAGGCGTATGACAGGGTGGATAGGGGGGCAATGTGGCAGATGTTGCAAGTGTATGGTGTAGGAGGTAGGTTACTGAAAGCAGTGAAGAGTTTTTACGAGGATAGTGAGGCTCAAGTTAGAGTATGTAGGAAAGAGGGAAATTTTTTCCCAGTAAAAGTAGGCCTTAGACAAGGATGTCTGATGTCACCGTGGTTGTTTAATATATTTATAGATGGGGTTGTAAGAGAAGTAAATGCGAGGGTCTTGGCAAGAGGCGTGGAGTTAAAAGATAAAGAATCACACACAAAGTGGGAGTTGTCACAGCTGCTCTTTGTTGATGACACTGTGCTCTTGGGAGATTCTGAAGAGAAGTTGCAGAGATTGGTGGATGAATTTGGTAGGGTGTGCAAAAGAAGAAAATTAAACGTGAATACAGGAAAGAGTAAGGTTATGAGGATAAGAAAAAGATTAGGTGATGAAAGATTGAATATCAGATTGAAGGGAGAGAGTATGGAGGAGGTGAATGTATTCAGATATTTGGGAGTGGACGTGTCAGCGGATGGGTCTATGAAAGATGAGGTGAATCATAGAATTGATGAGGGAAAAAGAGTGAGTGGTGCACTTAGGAGTCTGTGGAGACAAAGAACTTTGTCCTTGGAGGCAAAGAGGGGAATGTATGAGAGTATAGTTTTACCAACGCTCTTGTATGGGTGTGAAGCGTGGGTGATGAATGTTGCAGCGAGGAGAAGGCTGGAGGCAGTGGAGATGTCATGTCTGAGGGCAATGTGTGGTGTGAATATAATGCAGAGAATTCGTAATTTGGAAGTTAGGAGGAGGTGCGGGATTACCAAAACTGTTGTCCAGAGGGCTGAGGAAGGGTTGTTGAGGTAGTTCGGACATGTAGAGAGAATGGAGCGAAACAGAATGACTTCAAGAGTGTATCAGTCTGTAGTGGAAGGAAGGCGGGGTAGGGGTCGGCCTAGGAAAGGTTGGAGGGAGGGGGTAAAGGAGGTTTTGTGTGCGAGGGGCTTGGACTTCCAGCAGGCATGCGTGAGCGTGTTTAATAGGAGTGAATGGAGACAAATGGTTTTTAATACTTGACGTGCTGTTGGAGTGTGAGCAAAGTAACATTTATGAAGGGATTCAGGGAAACCGGCAGGCCGGACTTGAGTCCTGGAGATGGGAAGTACAGTGCCTGCACTCTGAAGGAGGGGTGTTAATGTTGCAGTTTAAAAACTGTAGTGTAAAGCACCCTTCTGGCAAGACAGTGATGGAGTGAATGATGGTGAAAGTTTTTCTTTTTTGGGCCACCCTGCCTTGGTGGGAATCGGCCAGTGTGATAATAAAAATAAAAAATATATATATATGTATATATATATATATATATATATATATATATATATATATATATATATATATATATATATATATATATATATATATATATATATATATATATATATGTATATATATATATATATATATATATATATATATATATATATATATATATATATATATATATATATATATATATATATATATATATATATATATATATATATATATATATATAATATGAAATTATCTCAGTCAGTCAATAAGTGATAAATGCAGTGAGATCAAAACTACCAGGAGCAGCAGTCATTGCCCCCACAAATAGTGTCTTGCTAGGAGCACCTCTGGGAATCAAAGCCATTGACACAATTCTCAGGAAGAAATTGGAAGAGTTAAGGAGAATGGAACAACAAATAGGCAATCTGGACACCCACGATGCCTTGTACCTTCTCACAAAGTGCTTGAGTCTGCCCAGGTTGACATATTTCCTAAGACGTGCACCTTCATATGATAACCCTATACTGCACGAATATGACAGTATGCTGAGGCAGATTTTTACAGAAGTACTTAACCTTACTCTAGAAGACGGGCAGTGGAACCAAGCTACACTTCCAGTCAGACTAGGAGGCATTGGTGTCCGCAAGTCATCACAGATTGCGCTATCTGCTTTTCTGTTCTCATGTATTGCATCCAGAGAGCTTGTAGCAGCGATTCTCGCTGAACATTTTAGGGACAAGATTGGAGTCCAGGACCAAAAATTCATTGATGTAGCAATGATCTGGGATAATCTAACGGGCTCTGAAACCAGACCTGCTCCCCCCAACAACTACAAACAATCGCACTGGGATGATCCAATAGTGGAAAATATAGTCTCAACAATGTCTCAGAGTGTGTCAGGGAAGGATAGAGCCCGCCTCCTGGCAGTGAGAGCACATCGTGCATGGGATTTTCTGTTCGCTGTTCCCAACTCCAGCCTTGGCACACGCCTAGACCCACAGACCATCCGCATCGGTGTTGCCTTTCGCCTTGCCGCCCCTATTATCGCCGAACACAGGTGTATTTCTGGCAGTGAAGCAGCAGACCGATTCGGGTACCACGGTCTTGTGTGCCGTAAATCCGTGGGAAAGATTGCAAGACATGAGGAGGTTAATAACATTATCAAGAGGAGCCTCTGAACAGCCGGATGCCCAGCAGTAAGGGAGCCACCCCAGTTATGCAGATCTGATGGCAGCCAGAAGCGTCTAGATGGTATCACCCTTCAAGCCTGGACAGATGGGAAGCAGGTGGTGTGGGACTATACATGTGCATCTACCTTGGCTGATAGCTATCTCCAATACACCAGGGAGGAAGGAGGGGCAGCTGCCAGTTTCAGGGAGTCCCAAAAGACTAGACAATATGGAGAACTTGCCCATCATTATATGTTTGTTCCCATAGGCTCAGAGACCCTTGGCTCATGGGGAAAGAAAACATCTAAATTCCTTAAGGAGCTGGGAAAAAGACTCATCAGGGTAACTAGGGATCCCAGGGCAGCTAGTTTTCTGTTCCAGCGACAAAGTACGGCTGTTCAAAGGGGTAATGCCTGCTGTATTTTGGGCACACGCCCCAGCTCTAAGGAGCTGGATGAAATTCTCGCCCTGTAATCGGTGATGCACACGTAACAACATGTACCGTATATGCCACCTTTATATCAAAAATGTATCACTTAAATCTATATATATATATATATATATATATATATATATATATATATATATATATATATATATATATATATATATATATATATATATATATATATATATATATATAAATATATATATATATATATATATATATATATATATGTATATATATATATATATATATATATATATATATATATATATATATATATATATATATATATATATATATATATACATACATACATACAGTGGTCCCTCATTTTTCGTAATTAATCCGTTCCTGGAGGAGCTACTATAAACGAAATTTACGATTTGCGAATCAATTTTCCCCATAAGAAATAATGTAAATACAATTAATCCGTTTCTGACACTCAGAAGTATTAAAACAAAAACAATTTTTACATGAAATATACATGTAGTACATAAACATTAACAGCATAACACTTACCTTTATTGGAGATTCTTCTTAGTGTAAGGGAGACTGGAGGAGGAGATTGGATTGTTTACAGTTTGGAAGGGGAATCCCCTTCCAGCAACACCTCAGGTACCATTTGCT
Organism: Cherax quadricarinatus; assembly: GCF_038502225.1. Classification (NCBI taxonomy): domain Eukaryota; kingdom Metazoa; phylum Arthropoda; class Malacostraca; order Decapoda; family Parastacidae; genus Cherax; species Cherax quadricarinatus. Next base: position 15,234 of record NW_027200938.1, read on the forward strand.
TTTCTGGGGTTGCTTCTCTTCTCTGTTTCTTAATGCCACTAGGACCACCTTGAGAATCACTCTATATATATATATATATATATATATATATATATATATATATATATATATATATATATATATATATATATATATATATATATATATATATATATATATATATATATATATATATATATATAGGTAGGTACCACCTCTGGAACTGTCCTGGGGACCCTCATTCTCAGAGAAAAGAATAAACTTGCTTCC
>NW_027200939.1:0-15476 GCF_038502225.1 Cherax quadricarinatus
GATGGATGACGGGGTGGTTGTGATGGATGGCGGGGTGGTTGTGATGGATGGTGAGGTGGTGGTGATGGGTGGTGGGGTGGTGATGATGGATGGCGGGGTGGTTGTGATGGATGGCGGGGTGGTTGTGATGGATGGCGGGGTGGTTGTGATGGATTGCGGGGTGGCGGTGATGGGTGGCGGCGTGGTGGTGATGGATGGCGGGGTGGTTGTGATGGATGGCGGGGCGGTTGTGATGGGTGGCGGGGTGGTTGTGATGGATGGCGGGGTGGTTGTGATGGATGGCGGGGTGGTTGTGATGGGTGGCGGGGTGGTTGTGATGGATGGCGAGGTGGTTGTGATGGGTGGCGGGGTGGTTGTGATGGGGGGAGGGGTGGTGGTGATGGGGGGCGAGATGGTGGTGATGGATTGCGGGGCAGTGGTGATGGATGGCTGGGTGGTGGTGATGGATGGCTGGGTGGTGGTGATGGATGGCGGGGTGGTTATGATGGGTGGCAGGGTGGTTGTGATGGGTGGCGGGGTGGCGGTGATGAGGGGCGAGATGGTGGTGATGGATGGCGGGATGGTGGTGATGGATGGCGGGGTGGTGGTGATGGATGGCGGGGTGGTGGTGATGGGTGGCGGGGTGGTGGTGATGGGGGGCGAGATGGTGGTGATGGATGGCGGGATGGTGGTGATGGATGGCGGGGTGGTGGTGATGGGTGGCGGGGTGGTGGTGATGGGGGGCGAGATGGTGGTGATGGATGGCGGGATGGTGGTGATGGATGGCGGGGTGGTGGTGATGGGTGGCGGGGTGGTGGTGATGGGGGGCGAGATGGTGGTGATGGATGGCGGGGTGGTGATGGGTGGCGGGGTGGTGGTGATGGGTGGCGGGGTGGTTGTGATGGGTGGCGGGGTGGTTGTGATGGGTGGCGGGGTGGTTGTAATGGGTGGCGGGGTGGTTGTGATAGGTGAAGATGTGGTGGTGATGGATGGCGGGATGGTTGTGATGGGTGGCGGAGTGGTGGTGATGGGTGGCGGGGTGTTTGTGATGGGTGAAGGGGTGGTGGTGATGGATGGCGGGGTGGTTGTGATGGGTGGCTGAGTGGTGGTGATGGGTGGCGGGGTGGCCGTGATGGGTGGCGGTGATGGGTGGCGGGGTGGTTGTAATGGGTGGCGGAGTGCTGGTGATGGGTGGCGGGGTGTTTGTGATGGGTGAAGGGGTGCTGGAGATGGATGGCGGGGTGGTTGTGATGGGTGGCTGAGTGGTGGTGATGGGTGGCGGGGTGGCCGTGATGGGTGGCGGTGATGGGTGGCGGGGTGGGGGTGATGGATGGTGGGGTGGTGGTGATGGGTGGCGGGGTGGTGGTGATGGGTGGCGGGGTGGTGGTGATGGATGGCGGCGTGTTTGTGATGGGTGGAGGGGTGGTGGTGATGGATGGCGGGGTGTTTGTGATGGGTGGCGGTGTGGTGGTGATGGGTGGCGGGGTGGCGGTGATGGGTGGCGGGGTGGTGGTGATGGGTGAAGGGGTGGTGGTGATGGGTGGCGGTGATGGGTGGCGGGGTGTTGGTGATGGATGGTGGGGTGGTGGTGATGGGTGGCGGGGTGGTGGTGATGGGTGGCGGGGTGGTGGTGATGGGTGAAGGGGTGGTGGTGATGGATGGCGGGGTGGTGGTGATGGGTGGAAGGGTGGTTGTGATGGGTGGCAGGGTGGTGGTGATGGATGGCGGGGTGATTGTGATGGATAGCGGGGTGGTTGTGATGGGTGGCGGGGTGGTGGTGATGGGTGGCGGGGTGGTGGTGATGGGTGGCAGGGTGGTGGTGATGGGCGGAGGGGTGGTGGTGATGGGCGGCGGGGATGTTGTGATGGGTGGCGGGGTGGTGGTGATGGATAGCGGGGTGGTTGTGATGGGTGGCGGGGTGGTGGTGATGGGTGGCGGGGTGATTGTGATGGGCGGCTGGGTGGGCGGCCACAATGAAGGCAGTCCTCAAGATACTGGGTCGGGGTGGTTGTGGGCGGCTGGGTGGGCGGCTGGGTGGCGTGCCACAATGAAGGCAGTCTTCAAGACACAGGGTCGGGGTGGTGGTGGGCGGTGGGGCGGGGTGGGCGGCGGGGCGAAGTGCGCGCAGGGGCGGGGTGGGCGGCTGGGCGGGGCGGGGTGGGCGGCCACAATGAAGGTAGTCTTCAAGACAGGGTCGATGTGGTGGTGGGCAGCGGGGCGGGATGGGCGGCGGGGCTGGGTGGGCCGCCATAATGAAGGCAGTCTTCAAGACGCAGGGTCGGGGTGGTGGTGGGCGGCGGGGCGGGGTATGCGGCCACAATGAAGGCAGTCTTCAAGACACAGGATCAGGGTGGTGCTGGGCGGTGGGACGGGGTGGGCGGCCACAATGAAGGCAGTCTTCCATCAAAACACAGGGTCGGGGTGGGCGGCGGGGCGGGGTGGTAGGCGGCGGGGCGGGGTGGGCGGAGTGGGTGGGGGGGGGTGGGCGGCCACAATGAAGGCAGTCTTCAAGACACAGGGTCAGGCGGCGGGGCAAGGTGGGCGGTGGGGTGGGGTGGGCGGCCACAATGAAGGCAGGGTCAGGGCGGGGTGGGCGGTTGGGCGGGGAAGTCGGCGGGGTGGGGTGGGCGGCCACAATGAAGACAGTGTTGAAGACACAGGGTCGGGGTGGTGGTGGGCGGCGGGGCGGGGTGGGCGGCCACACTGAAGGCAGTCTTCAAAACACAGGGTTGGGGTGGTGATGGGCCGCGGGGCGGGGTGGGCGGCGGGACGGGGTGGTCTGCGGGGCGGGGTGTGCGGCCACAATGATGGCAGTCTTCAAGACACAGGGTCGGGCTGAAGGTGGGCGGCGGGGCGGGGTGGGCGGCCACAATGATGGCAGTCTTCAAGACACAGGGTCGGGATGGAGGTGGGCGGCGGGGCGGGGTGAGCGGCGGGACGGTGTGGTGTGGGGGGGGGGTGGGCGGCCACAACAAAGGCAGACTTCAAAACACAGGGTCGGAGTGGTCCTGGGCGGGGGGGCGGGATGGGCGGCCACAATGAAGGCAGTCTTCAAAACACTGGGTCGGGGCGGGGTGGGCGGTGAGGCGGGGAGGGCGGCGGGCTGTGATGGGCGGCCACAATGAAGGCAGTGTTCAAGACACAGGGTCGGGGTGGTGGTGGGCGGCGGGGCGGGGTGGGCGGCCACAATGAAGGCAGTCTTCAAGACACAGGGTCAGGGTGGTGGTGGGCGGCGGGGCGTGGTGGGCGGCGGGGCTGGGTGGGCGGCGGGGCTGGGTGGGCGGCGGGGCTGGGTGGGCGGCCACAATGAAGGGAGTCTTCAAAACACAGGGTCGGGGCGGGGTGGGCGGTGGGGCGATGAGGGCGGCGGGGTGGGGTGGGCGGCCACAATGAAGGCAGTCTTCAAGACACAGGGTCGGGGTGGTGGTGGGCGGCGGGGCGGGGGGGGCGGCCACAATGAAGGCAGTGTTCAAGACACAGGGTCAGGGCCGTGGTGGGCGGCGGGGCGTGGTGGGCGGTGGTGCTGGGTGGGCGGTCACAATGAAGGCAGTCTTCAAGACACAGGGTCGGGGTGGTGGTGGGCGGCGGGGCGGGGTGGGTGGCCACAATGAAAGCAGTCTTCAAGACACAGGGTCGGGGTGGTGGTGGGCGGCGGGGTGGGGTGGGCGGCCACAATGAAGGCAGTCTTCAAGACACAGTGTCAGGGCCGTGGTGGGCGGCGGGGCGTGGTGGGCGGCGGAGCTGGGTGGGCGGTCACAATGAAGGCAGTCTTCAAGACACAGGGTCGGAACGGGGAGGGCGGCGGGGCGGCGGGGCGGGGTGGGCGGCCACAATGAAGGCAGTCTTCAAGACACAGGGTCGGGGCGGGGTGGGCGGCAGGGCGGCGGGGCGGGGGGGGGGGGTGGGCGGTCACAATGAAGGCAGTCTTCAAAACACAGGGTCGAGGTGGTGGTGGGCGGCGGGGCGGGGTGGGCGGTCACAATGAAGGCAGTCCTCAAGACACAGGGTCGGGGTGGTGGTGGGCGGCGGGGCGGGGTGGGCGGTCACAATGAAGGAAGTCTTCAAGACACAGGGGCGGGGTGGTGGTGGGCGGCGGGGCGGGGTGGGCGGTCACAATGAAGGCAGTCTTCAAGACACAGGGTCGGAACGGGGAGGGCGGCGGGGCGGCGGGGCGGGGTGGGCGGCCACAATGAAGGCATTCTTCAAGACACAGGGTCGGGGCGGGGTGGGCGGCAGGGCGGCGGGGCGGCGGGGCGGGGTGGGCGGTCACAATGAAGGCAGTCTTCAAAACACAGGGTCGGGGTGGTGGTGGGCGGCGGGGCGGGGTGGGCGGTCACAATGAAGGCAGTCCTCAAGACACAGGGTCGGGGTGGTGGTGGGCGGCGGGGCGGGGTGGGCGGTCACAATGAAGGAAGTCTTCAAGACACAGGGGCGGGGTGGTGGTGGGCGGCGGGGCGGGGTGGGCGGTCACAATGAAGGCAGTCTTCAAGACACAGGGTCGGGGCGGGGTTGGTGGCAGGGCGGAGGGGTGGCGGGGCGGGGTGGGCGGCCACAATGAAGGCAGTCTTCAAGACACAGGGTCGGGGCGGGGTGGGCGGCGGGGCGTGGTGGGCGGCGGTGCTGGGTGGGCGGCCACAATGAAGGCAGTCTTCAAAACACAGGGTCGGGGCGGGGTGGGCGGTGGGGCGGGGAGGGCGGCGGGGTGGGGTGGGCGGCCACAATGAAGGCAGTGTTCAAGACACAGGGTCGGGGTGGTGTTGGGCGGCGGGGCGGGGTGAGCGGCCACAATAAAGGCAGTCTTCAAAACACAGGGTCGGGGTGGTGGTGGGCGGCGGGGCGGGGTGGGCGGCCATAACAAAGGCAGTCTTCAAAACACAGGGTCTGAGTGATCCTGGGCGGCTGGGCGGGGTGGGCGGCCACAATGAAGGCAGACTTCAAAACACAGGGTCGGGGTTGTGGTGGGCGGCGGGGCGGGGTGGGCGGCCACAATGAAGGCAGCCTTCAAGACACTGGGTCGGGGCGGGGTAGGCAGCGGGGCGAGATGGGCGGCGGGGCGGGGTGGGCGGCGGGGCGGGGTGGGCGGCGGGGCGGGGGGATTGGGCGGCCACAGTGAAGGCAGTCTTCAAGACACAGGGTCGGGGCGGGGTGGGCGGCGGGGCGGCGGGGTGGCGGGGCGGCGGGGCGGGGTGGGCGGCCACAGTGAAGGCAGTCTTCAAGACACAGGTTCGGGGCGGGGTGGGCGGCGGGGCGGCGGGGCGGGGTGGGCGGCCACAATGAAGGCAGTCTTCAAGACACAGGGTCGGGGCGGGGTGGGCGGCGGGGCGGCGAGGCGGGGTGGGCGGTCACAATGAAGGCAGTCTTCAAGACAGAGGGTCGGGGCGGGGTATGCGGCGGGGCGGCGGGGCGGGGTGGGCGGTCACAATGAAGGCAGTCTTCAAGACACAGGGTCGGGTCGGGGTGGGCGGCGGGGAGGCGGGGCGGCCACAATGAAGGCAGTCTTCAAGACACAGGGTCGGGGTGGTGGTGGGCGGCGGGGCGGCGGGGCGGGGTGGGCGGCCACAATGAAGGCAGTCTTCAAGACACAGGGTCGGGGTGGTGGTGGGCGGCGGGGCGGCGGGGTGGGGTGGGCGGCCACAATGAAGGCAGTCTTCAAGACACAGGGTCGGGGTGGTGGTAGGCGGCGGGGCGGCGGGGCGGGGTGGGCGGCCACAATGAAGGCAGTCTTCAAGACAGAGGGTCGGGGTGGTGGTGGGCGGCGGGGCGGGGTGGGCGGCCACAATGAAGGCAGTCTTCAAGACACAGGGTCGGGGTGGTGGTGGGCGGCGGGGCGGCGGGGCGGGGTGGGCGGCCACAATGATGGCAGTCTTCAAGACACAGGGTCGGGGTGGTGGTGGGCGGCGGGGCGGCGGGGCGGGGTGGGCGGCCACAATGAAGGCAGTCTTCAAGACACAGGGTCGGGGCGGGGTGGTGGGCGGCGGGGCGGCGGGGCGGCCACAATGAAGGCAGTCTTCAAGACACAGGGTCGGGGCGGGGTGGTGGGCGGCGGGGCGGCGGGGCCGGCCACAATGAAGGCAGTCTTCAAGACACAGGGTCGGGGCGGGGTGGTGGGCGGCGGGGCGGCGGGGCGGCCACAATGAAGGCAGTCTTCAAGACACAGGGTCGGGGCGGGGTGGGCGGCGGGGCGGCGGGGCGGCCACAATGAATGCAGTCTTCAAGACACAGGGTCGGGGCGGGGTGGGCGGCAGGGCGGCGGGGCGGCGGGGCGGCCACAATGAATGCAGTCTTCAAGACACAGGGTCGGGGGGGTGGTGGGTGGTGGGCGGCGGGGCGGCGGGGCGGCCACAATGAAGGCAGTCTTCAAGACACAGGGTCGGGGTGGTGGTGGGTGGTGGGCGGCGGGGCGGCGGGGCGGCCACAATGAAGGCAGTCTTCAAGACACAGGGTCGGGGCGGGGTGGTGGGCGGCGGGGCGGCGGGGCGGCCACAATGAAGGCAGTCTTCAAGACACAGGGTCGGGGCGGGGTGGTGGGCGGCGGGGCGGCGGGGCGGCCACAATGAAGGCAGTCTTCAAGACACAGGGTCGGGGCGGGGGTGGTGGGCGGCGGGGCGGCGGGGCGGCCACAATGAAGGCAGTCTTCAAGACACAGGGTCGGGGCGGGGGGGTGGTGGGCGGCGGGGCGGCGGGGCGGCCACAATGAAGGCAGTCTTCAAGACACAGGGTCGGGGTGGTCGTGGGTGGTGGGCGGCGGGGCGGCGGGGCGGCCACAATGAAGGCAGTCTTCAAGACACAGGGTCGGGGCGGGGTGGTGGGCGGCGGGGCGGCGGGGCGGCCACAATGAAGGCAGTCTTCAAGACACAGGGTCGGGGCGGGGTGGTGGGCGGCGGGGCGGCGGGGCGGCCACAATGAAGGCAGTCTTCAAGACACAGGGTCGGGGCGGGGTGGTGGGCGGCGGGGCGGCGGGGCGGCGGGGCGGCCACAATGAAGGCAGTCTTCAAGACACAGGGACGGCCAGGCCAGAGTTGTGATTTTTTGTGTTGGTTGCCAGAGCTGTGGGATCGATACTGGCACCATTGCAGGAGTACTGCTGTCAAGCCTTCCTGGCACTCCCTGCCAAGATATGGCACTCCTCCACCTCCTCCACCCCCTCCACCTCCTCCCCCTCCTCCATCTCCTTCTACTCCTTCCTGGATCCTTCAGCCTCTCCTTCGTCCTGGAATATCTTCATCTCTCACGCAGCATCCACTGTTTTTTCTTCTCTTATCTCGTTTAATTTCTCTCTCTTCTTCCCTTGCTTCCTCCTCTGATATTGTTTATCTCCTCTTCATCAGTGTTGCTCCTCTTTCTTGTTGTTCTTGTTAACAACCAGTTTGATGGTGGTTGTTCTTCTTAACAACCATTTCGATAGTGGTTGTCCTTGCTAACAACCAGTTTGATGGTGGTTGTTCTTCTTAACAACCATTTCGATAGTGGTTGTCCTTGCTAACAACCAGATCAGTATTGTTGCAGTTTCTTTCTTGTACTCGTTACTAAGACTCAGAACTACCACTATTTTACATAGTGTTGTGGTAGTGGTGTGGTGGTTGCTGTGGTAGTGGTGTGGTGGCAGTGGTGCTGGTGGTAGTGGTATTGGTTGTGGTGCGATAGCGCTGGTGGTAGTGGTGGTGGTGTGGTGGTGGTAGTGGTGGTGGTGGTGGTAGTGGTGGTACTGGTATGGTAGCAATAGTGGTTGTGGTTGTATTGGTGTGGTGGTACTAGTATGGTAGCAGTAGTGGTTGTGGTGGAAGTGGTGTGGTAGTACTGGTATAGTAACAGTAGTGGTTGTGGTGGTAGGGGTGTGGTGGTACTGGTATGGTAGCAGTAGTGGTTGTAGTGGTAGTGGTGTGGTGGTACTGGTATGGTAGCAGTAGTGGTTGTGGTGGTAGTGGTGAGGTGGTACTGGTATGGTAGCAGTAGTGGTTGTGGTGGTAGTGGTGTGGTGGTACTGGTATGGTAGCAGTAGTGGTTGTGGTGGTAGTGGTGTGGTGGTACTGGTATGGTAGCAGTAGTGGTTGTGGTGGTAGTGGTGTGGTGGTAATGGTATGGTAGCTGTAGTGGTTGTGGTGGTAGTGGTGTGGTGGTACTGGTATGGTAGCAGTAGTGGTTGTGGTGGTAGTGGTGTGGTGGTACTGGTATGGTAGCAGTAGTGGTTGTGGTGGTAGTGGCGTGGTGGTACTGGTATGGTAGCAGTAGTGGTTGTGGTGGTAGTGGTGTGGTGGTACTTGTATGGTAGCAGTAGTGGTTGTGGTGGTAGTGGTGTGGTGGTACTGGTATGGTAGCAGTAGTGGTTGTGGTGGTAGTGGTGTGGTGGTACTGGTATGGTAGCAGTAGTGGTTGTGGTGGTAGTGGTGTGGTGGTACTGGTATAGTAGCGGTAGTGGTGTAGTGGTACTGGTATGGTAGCAGTAGTGGTTGTGGTGGTAGTGGTGTGGTGGTATTGGTATGGTAGCAATAGTGGTTGTGGTGGTAGTGGTGTGGTGGTACTGGTATAGTAGCAGTAGTGGTGTGGTGGTACTGGTATGGTAGCAGTAGTGGTTGTGGTGGTAGTGGTGTGGTGGTACTGGTATGGTAGCAGTAGTGGTTGTGGTGGTAGTGGTGTGGTGGTACTGGAATGGTAGCAGTAGTGGTGTGGTGGTACTGGTATGGTAGCAGTAGTGGTGTGGTGGTACTGGTATGGTAGCAGTAGTGGTTGTGGTGGTAGTGGTGTGGTGGTACTTGTATGGTAGCAGTAGTGGTTGTGGTGGTAGTGGTGTGGTGGTACTGGTATGGTAGCAGTAGTGGTTGTGGTGGTAGTGGTACTGGTATGGTAGCAGTAGTGGTGTGGTGGTACTGGTATGGTAGCAGTAGTGGTGTGGTGGTACTGGTATGGTAGCAGTAGTGGTGTGGTGGTACTGGTATGGTAGCAGTAGTGGTTGTGGTGGTAGTGGTGTGGTGGTACTTGTATGGTAGCAGTAGTGGTTGTGGTGGTAGTGGTGTGGTGGTACTGGTATGGTAGCAGTAGTGGTTGTGGTGGTAGTGGTGTGGTGGTACTGGTATGGTAGCAGTAGTGGTGTGGTGGTACTGGTATGGTAGCAGTAGTGGTGTGGTGGTACTGGTATGGTAGCAGTAGTGGTTGTGGTGGTAGTGGTGTGGTAGTACTGGTATGGTAGCAGTAGTGGTTGTGGTGGTAGTGGTGTGGTGGTACTGGTATGGTAGCAGTAGTGGTTGTGGTGGTAGTGGTGTGGTGGTACTTGTATGGTAGCAGTAGTGGTTGTGGTGGTAGTGGTGTGGTGGTACTGGTATGGTAGCAGTAGTGGTTGTGGTGGTAGTGGTGTGGTGGTACTGGTATGGTAGCAGTAGTGGTTGTGGTGGTAGTGGTGTGGTGGTACTGGTATGGTAGCAGTAGTGGTTGTGGTGGTAGTGGTGTGGTGGTACTGGTATGGTAGCAGTAGTGGTTGTGGTGGTAGTGGTGTGGTGGTACTTGTATGGTAGCAGTAGTGGTTGTGGTGGTAGTGGTGTGGTGGTACTGGTATGGTAGCAGTAGTGGTTGTGGTGGTAGTGGTGTGGTGGTACTGGTATGGTAGCAGTAGTGGTGTGGTGGTACTGGTATGGTAGCAGTAGTGGTGTGGTGGTACTGGTATGGTAGCAGTAGTGGTTGTGGTGGTAATGGTGTGGTGGTACTGGTATGGTAGCAGTAGTGGTTGTGGTGGTAGTGGTGTGGTGGTACTTGTATGGTAGCAGTAGTGGTTGTGGTGGTAGTGGTGTGGTGGTACTGGTATGGTAGCAGTAGTGGTTGTGGTGGTAGTGGTGTGGTGGTACTGGTATGGTAGCAGTAGTGGTGTGGTGGTACTGGTATGGTAGCAGTAGTGGTGTGGTGGTACTGGTATGGTAGCAGTAGTGGTTGTGGTGGTAGTGGTGTGGTGGTACTTGTATGGTAGCAGTAGTGGTTGTGGTGGTAGTGGTGTGGTGGTACTGGTATGGTAGCAGTAGTGGTGTGGTGGTACTGGTATGGTAGCAGTAGTGGTTGTGGTGGTAGTGGTGTGGTGGTACTGGTATGGTAGCAGTAGTGGTTGTGGTGGTAGTGGTGTGGTGGTACTGGTATGGTAGCAGTAGTGGTTGTGGTGGTAGTGGTGTGGTGGTACTGGTATGGTAGCAGTAGTGGTTGTGGTGGTAGTGGTTGTGGTGGTAGTGGTGTGGTTACTGTACTTGCTGTCTTGTTTAAGAGTGTAACTTGTGATCATGCCCGGCATCATCGCCCCTGAGACGAGGTCTCACACTAGACACCAAAGCCTAGCTGGACGCCACAGCTTGGCTGATCACCACAGCCTAGCTGATCACCACAGCCTGGCTGGTCACCACAGCCACCTGGCTGGACACCACAGCCTGGCTGATAGTCACACTAACTCAGTTTTGAAAAGCATAACCCGAGTGAATTAAGAATATTCTCCATATTGTAAATAAAATCAGCTGTGTTGAATTTATTGCATCATATATACCAAAGATTTAGCTGGTTACTCAACTGGCAAATGTATCCAACGATCTTCAGAGTCTTCTCAAGTTGCTTCTTACAGAGTCAGAGTTCTAAGGGTGAACAAGTTGTCTTTTACTTAGCAAGAGTCAGAACTCTGTGGGTAATCTTTCATACATATTAAAGAAGAAGTTAAAAAGTCTTGGACTCTTTATTTTGTTCATTATTCAGGAGAAACATTATCTACCTTCTACTTCGTCTATTGCATCACTAAGTGGTTATTTCAGTGGGCAGATGTTGGGATCAGGCTCTAAAGTACTTTCCACGTATATATTATCATGTATCTCTCTCTCTCCTCTACTTCAGGAAATATATACCTGGGATTGTGAGGCATTTCCAGTAATTTAAATTCTTTATTGGCTCTATGCGGGCCATTATCTCTTTGTGTCTGTCGCAGCTCTGATATCTCTCCTGTCCTGAACGGAGCCGTCAACACTAAACTGTACTAAGTAAGAGAGCACAAGGTATTTGAATAGTGTCACCATTGGCACTGTTTCACTAGCTTTGCAAGCTTTCATTATCCACCCCAGTATTTTCCTGGCATTTTCATGACATTTGTTTTATTGTGTTCTTTGAGAGAAAGGTCAGCTGACATTAATACTCCCAGGTCCTCCATGTGTTCCTTTCGTCGTTTGATTATCTTCTTGTGTTTTGTATAGTGTCTCTTTAGAGTTCTTCATTCTTTCCACATCTACGCAGCTGGAACTTGTCACCAGTGAAGGTCATGTTGCTCTCTACTGCCCAACTGCAAGATTTTTTTTTCCATGTCCTTTACCGAGATGATTCTTATGGTTATTTTAGAACCTTCCTTATTTGGTCCATGAATTCCTCAGTCGTTCTAGACGCTGGTTTCATATACAAAGATCACCTCTAGAGTACCATTTTCCACTTTCATACCTAGAACTTGTACTCTGTCATTTGATGACTTCAGCAGAGTCCCAGTCCTCTCTGTGGCCTGTTAACTCTGTCACGTTTATAAATGTCAGGTTTTCATTATCTCATTCATTCATAACATCCATTTGTATGTTTTTCTGTGACTGTTGCAAACATAGCAGTGACTTCTGTCAGGAGTCCTCTAATAAAACTAACTTTGCCTTTGTTATTTCAGACTCTGAGTGTTGGCAAATGGGGAAGAGGATTAACCATTTAAGATGTTCTGGTTTAATGTGGGTTTGTGACGTGACACCTGATCTACAGTATATACTGACAGGTATATACACACCTTATACCTTTGACTTTTAAAAAGTTTCAAATTTTTCTACTCTCTGAGCCCGGCCATGGGCCAGGCTCGTCTGGTGCTTGCCTGGTCAACCAGGCTGTTACTGCTGGAGGCCCGCTACCCCCACATATCCATCACAGCCTGTGTTACAAAAAACGCGATTCTAAAAGCTTAGAGATCTCCAGGTAATACTAGAAAGGACTGCCCTTCTAGCATCCAGCCTGTTACTAGGTTTTCGTAACAAGTAGTCAGTATCCTGGTCCAATTATCCATTAGAATTCAATAAGAATTATTAGTGCTTCAGGATTACAACTGGTAGGCTACTAACTAGAGAAAATAAAATTTAATAAATTTATTGAGTATCGTCTAGAGGTAGATTATCAAAGTAAATTAAATTAATAATAATCAAAATAATAATAATCACTTCTCTCGTGTATAATATTATTGTGCTGATAGCACATATCACAATTATAATTCTTAAGTACCGTCTGGTACATTAATATTTAATAAGATATTACAAATATGTACAAGTTTGTGTGTATATGTGTAAGTGCTCTAAGTAGTTCGCTATGTCTCAAGACTCGACTAGACTTAAACAAGTGACTGACAAAGTCCTCAAATAAACTAACTTCTTGACCAACTGGCAATCAGAACAGTCTGCTTGAACAACAAAAAGAATGCTAAACCCAATAGAAATATAACAAGCAACTGCGACACAAAATCAGGAACAAGGAGATAATATAACGACACTAAGTAGGGACCATCTGCAGATCCTCCACAAAAGTCACCAAACTCCCATACTACTGAATCTAAGTTCAGCATAAGAAAATCCCCGACTGTGACAATACACAGATACCAGTACAAGTTAGGTCAGAAGCTACAGCTCAGGACCTGAGTTGCTCAGAGTGTCTATGCGACACACAACCTCAGTACAACGTCGAAAATCACTAAGTCTATACGATGTTCTGTGAACAGAGTTCTACAGAACTAACAAGAATAATGAGACAGACAATCTGTCCAACCACCAAGAGAGTCTAGACCAGACTGAATACTTCAGGCGAGGTGAGGACACCCCCCCTCGATCACGTGATAGCTCCATGGGTCGCTGCAGCTCAGAAACAGAAGCTGGCAGTCTAACGAGCCACAAGTGATAATTACAGTAGTTAGACAATCAAGACTTGAACTGAGCACATAATATGTTACATCCTACCTAACCAAAGGAAGCTAAGTCAAATAACAATATAAAGCAATTCATTTACGATTTAGCTATTGTCGCAAATATAAGCAATATAAAATTATATGAAAAGATAATAATTATATATATATACATAATAATCATTGCAACCCATTCAGGGGTTGCAACAGCCTGGTTGATCTGGTACCTGGTGAAGATACTTGTCCACTTTCCTCTTGAAGACTTCTACACTTGTTCCAGCAGTGTTTCTGATATCTTCTGGTAAGATGTTGAATAATCTGGGACCCCAGATGTTGATACAGTGTTCCCTTATTGTGCTCATCGCACCCCTGCTCCTCACTGGGTTTATTTTACACTTCCTCCCATATCTCTCACTCCAGTATGTTGTTATGGCAGTGTGCAGGTTTGGGACCAAGCCCTCGAGTACTTTCCAAGTATATATTATCATGTATCTCTCTCTCCTCCGCTCCAATGAGTACATGTCCAAGACTTGCAGGCGTTCCCAGTAGTTTAGGTGCTTTACTGGCTCAGTGTGAGCCGTAAACGATCTCTGTATTTGTTCCAGCTCCGATATTTCTCCTGCTCTGAACGGGGCCGTCAACACTGAGCAATATTCTAAGTGAGGGAGCACTAGTGATTTGAAGAGTGTCGCCACACACACACACACACACACACAGACACACACACAGACACACACACCACACACACACCACAAACACACACACACACACACACACAACACACACACAACACACACCACACACACACCACAAACACACACACACACACACAACACACACACAACACACACCACACACACACCACACACACAACACACACACACACACATACACACACACACACACACACACAACACACACCACACACACACACACACAACACACACACAACACACAACACACACACACCACAAACACACACACACACACACACACAACACACACACAACACACACACACACACACACACACACACACAGACACACACACAGACACACACACCACACACACCACAAACACACACACACACACACACACACAGACACACACACAGACACACACACCACACACACACCACAAACACACACACACACACACACACACAACACACACACACACACACACACACACACACACACACACACACACACACACACACACACACACACACACACACACACACACACACACACACAGAAGACAACCACAACATCACTTGTAGTAATGTTGTGGTACTTGTAATCCTCTTTTAACAAGGGCAATTTTGAACATTTTTCACCACCAGGAGCGATCCAGCATTTTTTGTATGTGGTGATCATAGCCTCCCGTGTTGTGCTCGGCGGGGCAGCCGTAAGCTAGCTCAAAGAGAGAGAGAGAGAGAGAGAGAGAGAGAGAGAGAGAGACGCGTGTTTGGTGGTCTCTGGAATATGGGTCAGAGACAGGCTAAGGCTGTTACTTTTCACCACACAGTGACAGGCATCATAATGAACACACACGTTGTACAGCGTTTCATTGGTACAACGTTTCGCTCAGTGTGGAACTTCACCGAATCTACACAGGGCAAAACGTCCATCCGTTTGGATCCATTCATTATGACTTTGAGAAATACTAATGACGACGCACCACTTTCATGGTTAAGACGAATTGAAGATTTTAACTTGGAGATTTTAGTACAGACAGTAGAGAAGACGCAGGAGGCTACACCTGACTCGAGACTTACTTTTTTTCTGGTAGAGAGAGAGATGGTCAGCTTTGGCTAGTGTAGAGAGAGAGAAGCTGGACTATTTCTCCTTGAAGCTGTGGAAAGCTCTTGACTTGTATATAAAATTAAGCGATGGAAAGTTTCTGTGATGGCAGTGATGAAGATGCAAGACTTTGTATATAGAAGGAGAAAATGATTCTCTGGAGGTAGTGATGGAGATGCTAGATCTTGTCTCATATATAGATGTAGAAGACGGAGTGTTTTCCTCGAGGAAGTGATGGAGAGAAAGTGGTATAGAAGGCAGAGCTTGGAACATCTTCCTTGGCAATGATGGAGAGCTTTTGACTCGTATTACAAGAAGGTAAATGGTGAGAATGTTTCTTGGGAAGTAGTATAGAGGAAGAAGCTAGATGGAGTAGGGAGAGGTTTGCAGCACCCAGTACTGGTAGACTCGTCAAAGGGAGCCACGGGCCTCATTGCTGATTGACGTACAAAGGGAAAACCGTGGGCCAGGGGGCCAGGGTGGCCCCCTGGCTGCCCACAGCACGAGGACCTTCACTTTACCTCCTGCCATTTCAATTTATTGAAGGTGAGGCGTGTTAGGCTGGTGTGGGAGTGTGTGGCACTGACCCCTTATCACCTGCAACTCCTCCATGCCCTCTCCACACCTCTTTTAAATGTCATAATTGAAATTAATTACAGCCTGGCACAACCACTCGGCACATGAAGTATCGATTGATGATTGCAGGGGGGCGCCTCTCCCCCTCCCTCCACCGTCGGGAAACTCCAGGCCTCATCTTCCTTCCCCAACTCCCTCCC
>NW_027200940.1:0-15461 GCF_038502225.1 Cherax quadricarinatus
CATCATTCACCAGCTTCAACAACCTTGATATACATCATTCACCAGCTTCAACAACCTTGATATACATCATTCACCAGCTTCAACAACCTTGATATACATCATTCACCAGCTTCAACAACCTTGATATACATCATTCACCAGCTTCAACAACCTTGATATACATCATTCACCAGCTTCAACAACCTTGATATACATCATTCACCAGCTTCAACAACCTTGATATACATCATTCACCAGCTTCAACAACCTTGATATACATCATTCACCAGCTTCAACAACCTTGATATACATCATTCACCAGCTTCAACAACCTTGATATACATCATTCACCAGCTTCAACAACCTTGATATACATCATTCACCAGCTTCAACAACCTTGATATACATCATTCACCAGCTTCAACAACCTTGATATACATCATTCACCAGCTTCAACAACCTTGATATACATCATTCACCAGCTTCAACAACCTTGATATACATCATTCACCAGCTTCAACAACCTTGATATACATCATTCACCAGCTTCAACAACCTTGATATACATCATTCACCAGCTTCAACAACCTTGATATACATCATTCACCAGCTTCAACAACCTTGATATACATCATTCACCAGCTTCAACAACCTTGATATACATCATTCACCAGCTTCAACAACCTTGATATACATCATTCACCAGCTTCAACAACCTTGATATACATCATTCACCAGCTTCAACAACCTTGATATACATCATTCACCAGCTTCAACAACCTTGATATACATCATTCACCAGCTTCAACAACCTTGATATACATCATTCACCAGCTTCAACAACCTTGATATACATCATTCACCAGCTTCAACAACCTTGATATACATCATTCACCAGCTTCAACAACCTTGATATACATCATTCACCAGCTTCAACAACCTTGATATACATCATTCACCAGCTTCAACAACCTTGATATACATCATTCACCAGCTTCAACAACCTTGATATACATCATTCACCAGCTTCAACAACCTTGATATACATCATTCACCAGCTTCAACAACCTTGATATACATCATTCACCAGCTTCAACAACCTTGATATACATCATTCACCAGCTTCAACAACCTTGATATACATCATTCACCAGCTTCAACAACCTTGATATACATCATTCACCAGCTTCAACAACCTTGATATACATCATTCACCAGCTTCAACAACCTTGATATACATCATTCACCAGCTTCAACAACCTTGATATACATCATTCACCAGCTTCAACAACCTTGATATACATCATTCACCAGCTTCAACAACCTTGATATACATCATTCACCAGCTTCAACAACCTTGATATACATCATTCACCAGCTTCAACAACCTTGATATACATCATTCACCAGCTTCAACAACCTTGATATACATCATTCACCAGCTTCAACAACCTTGATATACATCATTCACCAGCTTCAACAACCTTGATATACATCATTCACCAGCTTCAACAACCTTGATATACATCATTCACCAGCTTCAACAACCTTGATATACATCATTCACCAGCTTCAACAACCTTGATATACATCATTCACCAGCTTCAACAACCTTGATATACATCATTCACCAGCTTCAACAACCTTGATATACATCATTCACCAGCTTCAACAACCTTGATATACATCATTCACCAGCTTCAACAACCTTGATATACATCATTCACCAGCTTCAACAACCTTGATATACATCATTCACCAGCTTCAACAACCTTGATATACATCATTCACCAGCTTCAACAACCTTGATATACATCATTCACCAGCTTCAACAACCTTGATATACATCATTCACCAGCTTCAACAACCTTGATATACATCATTCACCAGCTTCAACAACCTTGATATACATCATTCACCAGCTTCAACAACCTTGATATACATCATTCACCAGCTTCAACAACCTTGATATACATCATTCACCAGCTTCAACAACCTTGATATACATCATTCACCAGCTTCAACAACCTTGATATACATCATTCACCAGCTTCAACAACCTTGATATACATCATTCACCAGCTTCAACAACCTTGATATACATCATTCACCAGCTTCAACAACCTTGATATACATCATTCACCAGCTTCAACAACCTTGATATACATCATTCACCAGCTTCAACAACCTTGATATACATCATTCACCAGCTTCAACAACCTTGATATACATCATTCACCAGCTTCAACAACCTTGATATACATCATTCACCAGCTTCAACAACCTTGATATACATCATTCACCAGCTTCAACAACCTTGATATACATCATTCACCAGCTTCAACAACCTTGATATACATCATTCACCAGCTTCAACAACCTTGATATACATCATTCACCAGCTTCAACAACCTTGATATACATCATTCACCAGCTTCAACAACCTTGATATACATCATTCACCAGCTTCAACAACCTTGATATACATCATTCACCAGCTTCAACAACCTTGATATACATCATTCACCAGCTTCAACAACCTTGATATACATCATTCACCAGCTTCAACAACCTTGATATACATCATTCACCAGCTTCAACAACCTTGATATACATCATTCACCAGCTTCAACAACCTTGATATACATCATTCACCAGCTTCAACAACCTTGATATACATCATTCACCAGCTTCAACAACCTTGATATACATCATTCACCAGCTTCAACAACCTTGATATACATCATTCACCAGCTTCAACAACCTTGATATACATCATTCACCAGCTTCAACAACCTTGATATACATCATTCACCAGCTTCAACAACCTTGATATACATCATTCACCAGCTTCAACAACCTTGATATACATCATTCACCAGCTTCAACAACCTTGATATACATCATTCACCAGCTTCAACAACCTTGATATACATCATTCACCAGCTTCAACAACCTTGATATACATCATTCACCAGCTTCAACAACCTTGATATACATCATTCACCAGCTTCAACAACCTTGATATACATCATTCACCAGCTTCAACAACCTTGATATACATCATTCACCAGCTTCAACAACCTTGATATACATCATTCACCAGCTTCAACAACCTTGATATACATCATTCACCAGCTTCAACAACCTTGATATACATCATTCACCAGCTTCAACAACCTTGATATACATCATTCACCAGCTTCAACAACCTTGATATACATCATTCACCAGCTTCAACAACCTTGATATACATCATTCACCAGCTTCAACAACCTTGATATACATCATTCACCAGCTTCAACAACCTTGATATACATCATTCACCAGCTTCAACAACCTTGATATACATCATTCACCAGCTTCAACAACCTTGATATACATCATTCACCAGCTTCAACAACCTTGATATACATCATTCACCAGCTTCAACAACCTTGATATACATCATTCACCAGCTTCAACAACCTTGATATACATCATTCACCAGCTTCAACAACCTTGATATACATCATTCACCAGCTTCAACAACCTTGATATACATCATTCACCAGCTTCAACAACCTTGATATACATCATTCACCAGCTTCAACAACCTTGATATACATCATTCACCAGCTTCAACAACCTTGATATACATCATTCACCAGCTTCAACAACCTTGATATACATCATTCACCAGCTTCAACAACCTTGATATACATCATTCACCAGCTTCAACAACCTTGATATACATCATTCACCAGCTTCAACAACCTTGATATACATCATTCACCAGCTTCAACAACCTTGATATACATCATTCACCAGCTTCAACAACCTTGATATACATCATTCACCAGCTTCAACAACCTTGATATACATCATTCACCAGCTTCAACAACCTTGATATACATCATTCACCAGCTTCAACAACCTTGATATACATCATTCACCAGCTTCAACAACCTTGATATACATCATTCACCAGCTTCAACAACCTTGATATACATCATTCACCAGCTTCAACAACCTTGATATACATCATTCACCAGCTTCAACAACCTTGATATACATCATTCACCAGCTTCAACAACCTTGATATACATCATTCACCAGCTTCAACAACCTTGATATACATCATTCACCAGCTTCAACAACCTTGATATACATCATTCACCAGCTTCAACAACCTTGATATACATCATTCACCAGCTTCAACAACCTTGATATACATCATTCACCAGCTTCAACAACCTTGATATACATCATTCACCAGCTTCAACAACCTTGATATACATCATTCACCAGCTTCAACAACCTTGATATACATCATTCACCAGCTTCAACAACCTTGATATACATCATTCACCAGCTTCAACAACCTTGATATACATCATTCACCAGCTTCAACAACCTTGATATACATCATTCACCAGCTTCAACAACCTTGATATACATCATTCACCAGCTTCAACAACCTTGATATACATCATTCACCAGCTTCAACAACCTTGATATACATCATTCACCAGCTTCAACAACCTTGATATACATCATTCACCAGCTTCAACAACCTTGATATACATCATTCACCAGCTTCAACAACCTTGATATACATCATTCACCAGCTTCAACAACCTTGATATACATCATTCACCAGCTTCAACAACCTTGATATACATCATTCACCAGCTTCAACAACCTTGATATACATCATTCACCAGCTTCAACAACCTTGATATACATCATTCACCAGCTTCAACAACCTTGATATACATCATTCACCAGCTTCAACAACCTTGATATACATCATTCACCAGCTTCAACAACCTTGATATACATCATTCACCAGCTTCAACAACCTTGATATACATCATTCACCAGCTTCAACAACCTTGATATACATCATTCACCAGCTTCAACAACCTTGATATACATCATTCACCAGCTTCAACAACCTTGATATACATCATTCACCAGCTTCAACAACCTTGATATACATCATTCACCAGCTTCAACAACCTTGATATACATCATTCACCAGCTTCAACAACCTTGATATACATCATTCACCAGCTTCAACAACCTTGATATACATCATTCACCAGCTTCAACAACCTTGATATACATCATTCACCAGCTTCAACAACCTTGATATACATCATTCACCAGCTTCAACAACCTTGATATACATCATTCACCAGCTTCAACAACCTTGATATACATCATTCACCAGCTTCAACAACCTTGATATACATCATTCACCAGCTTCAACAACCTTGATATACATCATTCACCAGCTTCAACAACCTTGATATACATCATTCACCAGCTTCAACAACCTTGATATACATCATTCACCAGCTTCAACAACCTTGATATACATCATTCACCAGCTTCAACAACCTTGATATACATCATTCACCAGCTTCAACAACCTTGATATACATCATTCACCAGCTTCAACAACCTTGATATACATCATTCACCAGCTTCAACAACCTTGATATACATCATTCACCAGCTTCAACAACCTTGATATACATCATTCACCAGCTTCAACAACCTTGATATACATCATTCACCAGCTTCAACAACCTTGATATACATCATTCACCAGCTTCAACAACCTTGATATACATCATTCACCAGCTTCAACAACCTTGATATACATCATTCACCAGCTTCAACAACCTTGATATACATCATTCACCAGCTTCAACAACCTTGATATACATCATTCACCAGCTTCAACAACCTTGATATACATCATTCACCAGCTTCAACAACCTTGATATACATCATTCACCAGCTTCAACAACCTTGATATACATCATTCACCAGCTTCAACAACCTTGATATACATCATTCACCAGCTTCAACAACCTTGATATACATCATTCACCAGCTTCAACAACCTTGATATACATCATTCACCAGCTTCAACAACCTTGATATACATCATTCACCAGCTTCAACAACCTTGATATACATCATTCACCAGCTTCAACAACCTTGATATACATCATTCACCAGCTTCAACAACCTTGATATACATCATTCACCAGCTTCAACAACCTTGATATACATCATTCACCAGCTTCAACAACCTTGATATACATCATTCACCAGCTTCAACAACCTTGATATACATCATTCACCAGCTTCAACAACCTTGATATACATCATTCACCAGCTTCAACAACCTTGATATACATCATTCACCAGCTTCAACAACCTTGATATACATCATTCACCAGCTTCAACAACCTTGATATACATCATTCACCAGCTTCAACAACCTTGATATACATCATTCACCAGCTTCAACAACCTTGATATACATCATTCACCAGCTTCAACAACCTTGATATACATCATTCACCAGCTTCAACAACCTTGATATACATCATTCACCAGCTTCAACAACCTTGATATACATCATTCACCAGCTTCAACAACCTTGATATACATCATTCACCAGCTTCAACAACCTTGATATACATCATTCACCAGCTTCAACAACCTTGATATACATCATTCACCAGCTTCAACAACCTTGATATACATCATTCACCAGCTTCAACAACCTTGATATACATCATTCACCAGCTTCAACAACCTTGATATACATCATTCACCAGCTTCAACAACCTTGATATACATCATTCACCAGCTTCAACAACCTTGATATACATCATTCACCAGCTTCAACAACCTTGATATACATCATTCACCAGCTTCAACAACCTTGATATACATCATTCACCAGCTTCAACAACCTTGATATACATCATTCACCAGCTTCAACAACCTTGATATACATCATTCACCAGCTTCAACAACCTTGATATACATCATTCACCAGCTTCAACAACCTTGATATACATCATTCACCAGCTTCAACAACCTTGATATACATCATTCACCAGCTTCAACAACCTTGATATACATCATTCACCAGCTTCAACAACCTTGATATACATCATTCACCAGCTTCAACAACCTTGATATACATCATTCACCAGCTTCAACAACCTTGATATACATCATTCACCAGCTTCAACAACCTTGATATACATCATTCACCAGCTTCAACAACCTTGATATACATCATTCACCAGCTTCAACAACCTTGATATACATCATTCACCAGCTTCAACAACCTTGATATACATCATTCACCAGCTTCAACAACCTTGATATACATCATTCACCAGCTTCAACAACCTTGATATACATCATTCACCAGCTTCAACAACCTTGATATACATCATTCACCAGCTTCAACAACCTTGATATACATCATTCACCAGCTTCAACAACCTTGATATACATCATTCACCAGCTTCAACAACCTTGATATACATCATTCACCAGCTTCAACAACCTTGATATACATCATTCACCAGCTTCAACAACCTTGATATACATCATTCACCAGCTTCAACAACCTTGATATACATCATTCACCAGCTTCAACAACCTTGATATACATCATTCACCAGCTTCAACAACCTTGATATACATCATTCACCAGCTTCAACAACCTTGATATACATCATTCACCAGCTTCAACAACCTTGATATACATCATTCACCAGCTTCAACAACCTTGATATACATCATTCACCAGCTTCAACAACCTTGATATACATCATTCACCAGCTTCAACAACCTTGATATACATCATTCACCAGCTTCAACAACCTTGATATACATCATTCACCAGCTTCAACAACCTTGATATACATCATTCACCAGCTTCAACAACCTTGATATACATCATTCACCAGCTTCAACAACCTTGATATACATCATTCACCAGCTTCAACAACCTTGATATACATCATTCACCAGCTTCAACAACCTTGATATACATCATTCACCAGCTTCAACAACCTTGATATACATCATTCACCAGCTTCAACAACCTTGATATACATCATTCACCAGCTTCAACAACCTTGATATACATCATTCACCAGCTTCAACAACCTTGATATACATCATTCACCAGCTTCAACAACCTTGATATACATCATTCACCAGCTTCAACAACCTTGATATACATCATTCACCAGCTTCAACAACCTTGATATACATCATTCACCAGCTTCAACAACCTTGATATACATCATTCACCAGCTTCAACAACCTTGATATACATCATTCACCAGCTTCAACAACCTTGATATACATCATTCACCAGCTTCAACAACCTTGATATACATCATTCACCAGCTTCAACAACCTTGATATACATCATTCACCAGCTTCAACAACCTTGATATACATCATTCACCAGCTTCAACAACCTTGATATACATCATTCACCAGCTTCAACAACCTTGATATACATCATTCACCAGCTTCAACAACCTTGATATACATCATTCACCAGCTTCAACAACCTTGATATACATCATTCACCAGCTTCAACAACCTTGATATACATCATTCACCAGCTTCAACAACCTTGATATACATCATTCACCAGCTTCAACAACCTTGATATACATCATTCACCAGCTTCAACAACCTTGATATACATCATTCACCAGCTTCAACAACCTTGATATACATCATTCACCAGCTTCAACAACCTTGATATACATCATTCACCAGCTTCAACAACCTTGATATACATCATTCACCAGCTTCAACAACCTTGATATACATCATTCACCAGCTTCAACAACCTTGATATACATCATTCACCAGCTTCAACAACCTTGATATACATCATTCACCAGCTTCAACAACCTTGATATACATCATTCACCAGCTTCAACAACCTTGATATACATCATTCACCAGCTTCAACAACCTTGATATACATCATTCACCAGCTTCAACAACCTTGATATACATCATTCACCAGCTTCAACAACCTTGATATACATCATTCACCAGCTTCAACAACCTTGATATACATCATTCACCAGCTTCAACAACCTTGATAAACATCATTCACCAGCTTCAACAACCTTGATATACATCATTCACCAGCTTCAACAACCTTGATATACATCATTCACCAGCTTCAACAACCTTGATATACATCATTCACCAGCTTCAACAACCTTGATATACATCATTCACCAGCTTCAACAACCTTGATATACATCATTCACCAGCTTCAACAACCTTGATATACATCATTCACCAGCTTCAACAACCTTGATATACATCATTCACCAGCTTCAACAACCTTGATATACATCATTCACCAGCTTCAACAACCTTGATATACATCATTCACCAGCTTCAACAACCTTGATATACATCATTCACCAGCTTCAACAACCTTGATATACATCATTCACCAGCTTCAACAACCTTGATATACATCATTCACCAGCTTCAACAACCTTGATATACATCATTCACCAGCTTCAACAACCTTGATATACATCATTCACCAGCTTCAACAACCTTGATATACATCATTCACCAGCTTCAACAACCTTGATATACATCATTCACCAGCTTCAACAACCTTGATATACATCATTCACCAGCTTCAACAACCTTGATATACATCATTCACCAGCTTCAACAACCTTGATATACATCATTCACCAGCTTCAACAACCTTGATATACATCATTCACCAGCTTCAACAACCTTGATATACATCATTCACCAGCTTCAACAACCTTGATATACATCATTCACCAGCTTCAACAACCTTGATATACATCATTCACCAGCTTCAACAACCTTGATATACATCATTCACCAGCTTCAACAACCTTGATATACATCATTCACCAGCTTCAACAACCTTGATATACATCATTCACCAGCTTCAACAACCTTGATATACATCATTCACCAGCTTCAACAACCTTGATATACATCATTCACCAGCTTCAACAACCTTGATATACATCATTCACCAGCTTCAACAACCTTGATATACATCATTCACCAGCTTCAACAACCTTGATATACATCATTCACCAGCTTCAACAACCTTGATATACATCATTCACCAGCTTCAACAACCTTGATATACATCATTCACCAGCTTCAACAACCTTGATATACATCATTCACCAGCTTCAACAACCTTGATATACATCATTCACCAGCTTCAACAACCTTGATATACATCATTCACCAGCTTCAACAACCTTGATATACATCATTCACCAGCTTCAACAACCTTGATATACATCATTCACCAGCTTCAACAACCTTGATATACATCATTCACCAGCTTCAACAACCTTGATATACATCATTCACCAGCTTCAACAACCTTGATATACATCATTCACCAGCTTCAACAACCTTGATATACATCATTCACCAGCTTCAACAACCTTGATATACATCATTCACCAGCTTCAACAACCTTGATATACATCATTCACCAGCTTCAACAACCTTGATATACATCATTCACCAGCTTCAACAACCTTGATATACATCATTCACCAGCTTCAACAACCTTGATATACATCATTCACCAGCTTCAACAACCTTGATATACATCATTCACCAGCTTCAACAACCTTGATATACATCATTCACCAGCTTCAACAACCTTGATATACATCATTCACCAGCTTCAACAACCTTGATATACATCATTCACCAGCTTCAACAACCTTGATATACATCATTCACCAGCTTCAACAACCTTGATATACATCATTCACCAGCTTCAACAACCTTGATATACATCATTCACCAGCTTCAACAACCTTGATATACATCATTCACCAGCTTCAACAACCTTGATATACATCATTCACCAGCTTCAACAACCTTGATATACATCATTCACCAGCTTCAACAACCTTGATATACATCATTCACCAGCTTCAACAACCTTGATATACATCATTCACCAGCTTCAACAACCTTGATATACATCATTCACCAGCTTCAACAACCTTGATATACATCATTCACCAGCTTCAACAACCTTGATATACATCATTCACCAGCTTCAACAACCTTGATATACATCATTCACCAGCTTCAACAACCTTGATATACATCATTCACCAGCTTCAACAACCTTGATATACATCATTCACCAGCTTCAACAACCTTGATATACATCATTCACCAGCTTCAACAACCTTGATATACATCATTCACCAGCTTCAACAACCTTGATATACATCATTCACCAGCTTCAACAACCTTGATATACATCATTCACCAGCTTCAACAACCTTGATATACATCATTCACCAGCTTCAACAACCTTGATATACATCATTCACCAGCTTCAACAACCTTGATATACATCATTCACCAGCTTCAACAACCTTGATATACATCATTCACCAGCTTCAACAACCTTGATATACATCATTCACCAGCTTCAACAACCTTGATAAACATCATTCACCAGCTTCAACAACCTTGATATACATCATTCACCAGCTTCAACAACCTTGATATACATCATTCACCAGCTTCAACAACCTTGATATACATCATTCACCAGCTTCAACAACCTTGATATACATCATTCACCAGCTTCAACAACCTTGATATACATCATTCACCAGCTTCAACAACCTTGATATACATCATTCACCAGCTTCAACAACCTTGATATACATCATTCACCAGCTTCAACAACCTTGATATACATCATTCACCAGCTTCAACAACCTTGATATACATCATTCACCAGCTTCAACAACCTTGATATACATCATTCACCAGCTTCAACAACCTTGATATACATCATTCACCAGCTTCAACAACCTTGATATACATCATTCACCAGCTTCAACAACCTTGATATACATCATTCACCAGCTTCAACAACCTTGATATACATCATTCACCAGCTTCAACAACCTTGATATACATCATTCACCAGCTTCAACAACCTTGATATACATCATTCACCAGCTTCAACAACCTTGATATACATCATTCACCAGCTTCAACAACCTTGATATACATCATTCACCAGCTTCAACAACCTTGATATACATCATTCACCAGCTTCAACAACCTTGATATACATCATTCACCAGCTTCAACAACCTTGATATACATCATTCACCAGCTTCAACAACCTTGATATACATCATTCACCAGCTTCAACAACCTTGATATACATCATTCACCAGCTTCAACAACCTTGATATACATCATTCACCAGCTTCAACAACCTTGATATACATCATTCACCAGCTTCAACAACCTTGATATACATCATTCACCAGCTTCAACAACCTTGATATACATCATTCACCAGCTTCAACAACCTTGATATACATCATTCACCAGCTTCAACAACCTTGATATACATCATTCACCAGCTTCAACAACCTTGATATACATCATTCACCAGCTTCAACAACCTTGATATACATCATTCACCAGCTTCAACAACCTTGATATACATCATTCACCAGCTTCAACAACCTTGATATACATCATTCACCAGCTTCAACAACCTTGATATACATCATTCACCAGCTTCAACAACCTTGATATACATCATTCACCAGCTTCAACAACCTTGATATACATCATTCACCAGCTTCAACAACCTTGATATACATCATTCACCAGCTTCAACAACCTTGATATACATCATTCACCAGCTTCAACAACCTTGATATACATCATTCACCAGCTTCAACAACCTTGATATACATCATTCACCAGCTTCAACAACCTTGATATACATCATTCACCAGCTTCAACAACCTTGATATACATCATTCACCAGCTTCAACAACCTTGATATACATCATTCACCAGCTTCAACAACCTTGATATACATCATTCACCAGCTTCAACAACCTTGATATACATCATTCACCAGCTTCAACAACCTTGATATACATCATTCACCAGCTTCAACAACCTTGATATACATCATTCACCAGCTTCAACAACCTTGATATACATCATTCACCAGCTTCAACAACCTTGATATACATCATTCACCAGCTTCAACAACCTTGATATACATCATTCACCAGCTTCAACAACCTTGATATACATCATTCACCAGCTTCAACAACCTTGATATACATCATTCACCAGCTTCAACAACCTTGATATACATCATTCACCAGCTTCAACAACCTTGATATACATCATTCACCAGCTTCAACAACCTTGATATACATCATTCACCAGCTTCAACAACCTTGATATACATCATTCACCAGCTTCAACAACCTTGATATACATCATTCACCAGCTTCAACAACCTTGATATACATCATTCACCAGCTTCAACAACCTTGATATACATCATTCACCAGCTTCAACAACCTTGATATACATCATTCACCAGCTTCAACAACCTTGATATACATCATTCACCAGCTTCAACAACCTTGATATACATCATTCACCAGCTTCAACAACCTTGATATACATCATTCACCAGCTTCAACAACCTTGATATACATCATTCACCAGCTTCAACAACCTTGATATACATCATTCACCAGCTTCAACAACCTTGATATACATCATTCACCAGCTTCAACAACCTTGATATACATCATTCACCAGCTTCAACAACCTTGATATACATCATTCACCAGCTTCAACAACCTTGATATACATCATTCACCAGCTTCAACAACCTTGATATACATCATTCACCAGCTTCAACAACCTTGATATACATCATTCACCAGCTTCAACAACCTTGATATACATCATTCACCAGCTTCAACAACCTTGATATACATCATTCACCAGCTTCAACAACCTTGATATACATCATTCACCAGCTTCAACAACCTTGATATACATCATTCACCAGCTTCAACAACCTTGATATACATCATTCACCAGCTTCAACAACCTTGATATACATCATTCACCAGCTTCAACAACCTTGATATACATCATTCACCAGCTTCAACAACCTTGATATACATCATTCACCAGCTTCAACAACCTTGATATACATCATTCACCAGCTTCAACAACCTTGATATACATCATTCACCAGCTTCAACAACCTTGATATACATCATTCACCAGCTTCAACAACCTTGATATACATCATTCACCAGCTTCAACAACCTTGATATACATCATTCACCAGCTTCAACAACCTTGATATACATCATTCACCAGCTTCAACAACCTTGATATACATCATTCACCAGCTTCAACAACCTTGATATACATCATTCACCAGCTTCAACAACCTTGATATACATCATTCACCAGCTTCAACAACCTTGATATACATCATTCACCAGCTTCAACAACCTTGATATACATCATTCACCAGCTTCAACAACCTTGATATACATCATTCACCAGCTTCAACAACCTTGATATACATCATTCACCAGCTTCAACAACCTTGATATACATCATTCACCAGCTTCAACAACCTTGATATACATCATTCACCAGCTTCAACAACCTTGATATACATCATTCACCAGCTTCAACAACCTTGATATACATCATTCACCAGCTTCAACAACCTTGATATACATCATTCACCAGCTTCAACAACCTTGATATACATCATTCACCAGCTTCAACAACCTTGATATACATCATTCACCAGCTTCAACAACCTTGATATACATCATTCACCAGCTTCAACAACCTTGATATACATCATTCACCAGCTTCAACAACCTTGATATACATCATTCACCAGCTTCAACAACCTTGATATACATCATTCACCAGCTTCAACAACCTTGATATACATCATTCACCAGCTTCAACAACCTTGATATACATCATTCACCAGCTTCAACAACCTTGATATACATCATTCACCAGCTTCAACAACCTTGATATACATCATTCACCAGCTTCAACAACCTTGATATACATCATTCACCAGCTTCAACAACCTTGATATACATCATTCACCAGCTTCAACAACCTTGATATACATCATTCACCAGCTTCAACAACCTTGATATACATCATTCACCAGCTTCAACAACCTTGATATACATCATTCACCAGCTTCAACAACCTTGATATACATCATTCACCAGCTTCAACAACCTTGATATACATCATTCACCAGCTTCAACAACCTTGATATACATCATTCACCAGCTTCAACAACCTTGATATACATCATTCACCAGCTTCAACAACCTTGATATACATCATTCACCAGCTTCAACAACCTTGATATACATCATTCACCAGCTTCAACAACCTTGATATACATCATTCACCAGCTTCAACAACCTTGATATACATCATTCACCAGCTTCAACAACCTTGATATACATCATTCACCAGCTTCAACAACCTTGATATACATCATTCACCAGCTTCAACAACCTTGATATACATCATTCACCAGCTTCAACAACCTTGATATACATCATTCACCAGCTTCAACAACCTTGATATACATCATTCACCAGCTTCAACAACCTTGATATACATCATTCACCAGCTTCAACAACCTTGATATACATCATTCACCAGCTTCAACAACCTTGATATACATCATTCACCAGCTTCAACAACCTTGATATACATCA
>NW_027200941.1:0-15452 GCF_038502225.1 Cherax quadricarinatus
CTGTTAGAATCTCTGCATATAGCATACCTTCATTGTCTTCGGACCTGTCGTTTGATCTTAGTGTGCTCGTAGTCTTTTCCCTGGCCCCACGTGGGTCTGATAGGGCCTTCATGTTCGGCATGTCTCCGTTGTTGCTTACCATCCCCTTGTCTGCGCCTGACTTTGAATTTCCTGATGTCACACCTGAATTGTCATTTGTCTCTCTAATCTGTTTCAGGCTTTGCAGTTTCTCTTCTAAGCACTGTATCCTAGCTTCTGCTGCTAAGACCTGTACTTCCCACTTCCTGCACTCTTCAGCTATCCGCTCCTCCATTTTCTTACCAAGCTCTACTATCTTCCTTCCCCACTCTTCCTCCCTTTTTTGGAGCTCTAGCTCCCAGTCTTTCCTCCCTGGTTCGTCCACCAGATCTCTGGGTTTCCGTCCTCTAATGCCACCCATTTTTTTTTTTTTTTTTTTTTTTTTTTTTTTAATTTTTATTACCACAGACAGAAGGCTATGTGTGTGTGTGTATGTGTGTGTACTCACCTAATTGTGGGCCTTGCCTTCTAGTTCTTGGACTCTTTTATATCTATTTGTGAAGCTGTGTTATGAGTTTGCCTCACCCAGCCTGAGACTAAAAAAAAAACTTGCTTCTTGACGTCCAGATTGCTCTGTTATGACTTTATAAAAAATAATACTATTATTATTATTATTATTATTATTATTATTATTATTAGTAGTAGTAGTAGTAGTAGTAGTAGTAGTAGTTCCCTCAGGTAGTCTCTCTTTCCTTCTCTATCTCTTGCCTTCTCTCTGGTTACCTTCTTCTGGATCATGTTTCCAGGTCTCCATCTGTGAGCTCCGTGATATTACATTTTCCTCTTCAAGTTTATTGCTTTTTTAGTGCTTTCCTTAGTTCCTTGTCTCCAGAAGCCAACCTGTGTCCTCTCAGACGAACTCCCTGCTATTCCAAGGTCAGCGGTTCCCCACTTCCACGAGGTCAGCGGTTGTTGGCCCCTTCCCAGTGACCTTGTTGGATGGTAACTTGGTCTTGTCTAGCTGGTCTACTGCCGAGACTGTCAAGGTGGGTGGAATTACAGGAGGGGACACACAGAAAACTGCGTCCTGTAATTACACCCACCAAGACAGATCCAAGACAGATGCCTTTCATTTTATTACATTTCATTATTTGTATACACTCATACTGACAATTATGTGCACACACACACACACACACACACACACACACACACACACAGGATGGAGGAGACAGACAGGAGATCCCAGACCCAGGAAGATCAAATACAGCCTCCCTCACAACTTCCTATAGAAGCCCCCCCAACCAGGTCAACCCCAGTGCAACCAAAACACCCATGCCATATCCAATGCCCCCACTCACTGCATTACAAACTCTACGCCCATGGCAACCACCCATAGTTCCTTATCAGGTTTCCCACTTCCCCAACCCCGATGTATCCCCCAGATCAGACTCTTAGAAAAGAAGTTGTAGGTATGGTATACAAATGCAGATGGAATAACAAATAAGTGTGAGGAGTGGCATGAAATAATCAAGGAGACATCCCCAGACATAATTGCACTCACAGAAACAAAACTCACCAGAATGATAACAGATGCAATCTTTCCACCCGGATATCAAATCCTCAGGAAAGACAGAGGGAGGAGAGGGGGAGGAGTTGCGCTGCTCATTAAAACCAGTGGGGTTTGAGAAAATGGAAAGAATGGATGGCACGGGCGAAAGAGACTACTTAGTAGGAAATCCAGTCTGAGGGACATGAGGTGATAATTGCAGTAATGTACAACCCACCACAGAACTGCAGGAGTCAAAGAGAAGAATACGATGAGAGCAACAGAGTAATGGTCGACACACTAGCCGAGGTGGCCAGAAGAGCACACATGGGGAGAGCAAAGTTACTAGTTATGGGTGATTTCAATCACAAGGAGATTGACTGGGAAAACCTGGAGCCCCATGGGGGTCCCGATACATGGAGAGCCAAGATGATGGATGTGGCACTGGAAAACCTCATGCATCAACATGTTAGAGACACTACCAGAGAAAGAGGTGAGTATGATCCAGCAAGACTAGACCTTGTATTCACCTTGAGTAGTTCGGACATCGAGGATATCATGTATGAAAAGCCCCTAGGAGCTAGTGATCATGTGGTTCTGTGCTTCGACTACATAGTTGAGCTCCAAGTGGAGAGAGTAGCAGGAATAGGATGGGAAAAACCAAACTACAAAAGGGGGAACTACTCAGGCATGAGGAACTTCCTGCAAGACATTCAGTGGGAGAGGGAACTGACAGGAAAACCAGTACAAGAAATGATTGACTATGTGACAACAAAATGCAAGGAGGCAGAGGAGAGGTTTGTTCCCAAGGGAAACAGAAATAATGGGAAGTACAGAACGAGTCCTTGGTTCACCCAGAGGTGTAGGGGAAGCAAAAACTAGGTGTACTAGAGAATGGAAAAGGTACAGAAGACAGAGAACTCAGGAATGTAAAGAGATTAGCCGAAGAGCCAGAAACGAATATGCACAGATAAGAAGGGAGGCTCAGCGACAATATGAAAATGACATAGCATCAAAAGTCAAGTCTGACCCGAAGCTGTTGTTTAGCCACACTTGAAAGAAACAAGTGTATAATCGACAACCAGCACGGTTTCAGGGAAGGAAAATCCTGTGCCACAAACCTACTGGAGTTTTATGACAAGGTGACAGAAGTAAGACAAGAGAGAGAGGGGTGGATCGACTGCATTTTTTTGGACTGCAAGAAGGCCTTTGACATAGTTCTTCACAAGAGGTTACTGCAAAAGCTAGAGGATCAGGCACACATAACAGGAAAGGCACTGCAATGGTTCAGAGAATACCTGACAAGGAGGCAACAATGAGTCATGGTACGTGACGAGGTGTCAGAGTGGGCGCCTGTGACAAGCGGGGTTCCACAGGGGTCAATCCTAGGACCTGTGCTGTTTCTGGTATATGTGAATGACATAACGGAAGGGATAGACTCAGAAGTGTCCTTGTTTGCAGATGATGTGAAGTTAATGAGGAGAATTAAACCACATGCAGATCAGGCAGGACTACAAAGAGACCTGGACAGGCTACAAGCCTGATCCAGCAACTGGCTCCTTGAGTTTAACCCTGCCAAATGCAAAGTCATGAAGTTTGTGGAAGGGCAAAGAAGACCGCAGACACAATATAGTCTAGATGGCCAAAGACTGCAAACCTCACTCAAGAAAAAAGATCTGGGGGTGAGTATAACACCGAGCACATCTCTTGAGTCGCACATCAGTCAGATAACTGCTGCAGCATACGGGCGTCTGGCAAACCTACGGATAGCGTTCCGATACCTCAGTAAGAAATCGTTCAAGACTCTGTATATCATTTACGTCAGGCCCATACTGGAGTATGCAGCACCAGTTTGGAATCCACACCTGGTCAAACACGTCAAGAAAATGGAGAACCAGTTTGGAATCCACACCTGGTCAAACACGTCAAGAAATTAGAGAAAGTTCAAAGGTTTGCACCAAGACTAGTCCCAGAGCTAAGGAGATTGTCCTACGAAGAAAGGTTGAGGGAAATCGGCCTAACGACACAGGAGGACAGGAGGGTCAGGGGAGACATGATAACGACATATAAAATACTGCGCGGAATAGACAAGGTGAACAAAGACGGGATGTTCCAGAGAAGGGACACAGACACAAGAGGTCACAATTGGAAGTTGAAGACTCAGATGAATCAAAGGGATGTTAGG
This sequence comes from Cherax quadricarinatus, assembly GCF_038502225.1. Lineage (NCBI taxonomy): Eukaryota > Metazoa > Arthropoda > Malacostraca > Decapoda > Parastacidae > Cherax > Cherax quadricarinatus. The sequence continues at coordinate 3,753 of NW_027200941.1, forward strand.
AATAGCCTAGAAAATGACGTAGTGGAGGCGGGAACCATACATAGTTTTAAGGCGAGGTATGATAAAGCTCATGAAGCAGGGAGAGAGAGGACCTAGTAGCAATTAGTGAAGAGGCGGGGCCAGGAGCTATGAATCGACCCCTGCAACCACAAATAGGTGAGTACAAATAGGTGAGTACACACACACACACACACACTCACACAATAATCACAACACATATACTCCTCTCATCCCTCTCTAACTTCTACGTAAACAGAAATTCCCTGGCTCTTAAAGTATGTTACTGTCCCAACTCTGTCACTCACACACTCATGTTCACACATGTCACACACATGTTCACACATGTCACTCACACACTCATGTTCACACATGTCACTCACTCATGTTCACACATGTCACACACATGTTCACACATGTCACTCACACACTCATGTTCACACATGTCACTCACTCATGTTCACACATGTCACTCACTCATGTTCACACATGTCACTCACTCATGTTCACTCGCATATCTGCATTTTCTCTTACTTTTCTTAAAGTAAAATTATATTGCACAGGGAATAAAATTAAAATAAAGAAATTCTTGAGCATTAATTCTGAGTCAACAAAGTGAAGAATGTTGTTATAAAGTATTTTCAATATAGTGTTATTAAGAGTTGTGATGATGTAAATAAGTGACTGTTGAGAGAAACTTGTATTGGACAAAACAAACAAGACTCTTCCACTTTACTTAAACTACTGATCGTGTGTGACTATTTGTTTAAGTAACTATCCTTACATGTTACCATTCTGTCTTTACTTACTGCTGTCTCTTACTGTATTTTTTTGTACGTCACTGTCCTGTTTTTGCTTGTTACTTTACTCTTCTTTCATGTTACAGTTCTATTTTAGTATTTTGGTATACTGGTGTTCTCTGTTAATGTACTGGTGTTCTCTGTTAATGTACTGGTGTTCTCTGTTAATGTACTGGTGTTCTACCTTGTTATACTTCCCTACTATATCTTCCACAACAGTGTCTCCCACAATGGCATCCATGTTTCCCAATACAGTATTAAAACAAATAAATAAACAACACCCACACACAGAAATAAAAATCTCCTCGTTGATAAAATCGACCATTATGGTAGTGTCGATTTATTGACAAAAAGTATTCCATCAGTCCATCATGGAACCTGGTTAATATTTCTGATACTGCTGTTTTTATTCACTTATATATTGTTCTGCTGTACATTTGCAACTCTGGCAATAAATATAATGTCTTTGGGAACAATTCGCTTCTGTTATTTATTCAATGTTTGCCAGTTCGTCATTAATTATATTTGATCTTTTTCATCACTGTGTCAGTCACAACTCTGACATATTCATTGCTTGGTATAATCAACAGGAAATAGACAAACACTAATATTTTATTTTACTTAAACAATATTTTACAGTTCTATCGAACACTTTGTCCAGCAGTTGTTAACTGTACCAGAAACAAAGGCTGGGACAAAACTTTGTCCAGCAGTTGTTAACTGTACCAGAAACAAAGGCTGGGACAAAACTTTGTCCAGCAGTTGTTAACTGTACCAGAAACAAAGGCTGGGACAAAACTTTGTCCAGCAGTTGTTAACTGTACCAGAAACAAAGGCTGGGACAAAACTTTGTCCAGCAGTTGTTAACTGTACCAGAAATAAAGGCTGGGACAAAACTTTGTCCAGCAGTTGTTAACTGTACCAGAAACAATGGCTGGGACAAAACTTTGTCCAGCAGTTGTTAACTGTACCAGAAATAAAGGCTGGGACAAAACTTTGTCCAGCAGTTGTTAGCTGTACCAGAAACAAAGGCTGGGACAAAACTTTGTCCAGCAGTTGTTAACTGTACCAGAAACAAAGGCTGGGACAAAACTTTGTCCAGCAGTTGTTAACTGTACCAGAAACAAAGGCTGGGACAAAACTTTGTCCAGCAGTTGTTAACTGTACCAGAAACAAAGGCTGGGACAAAACTTTGTCCAGCAGTTGTTAACTGTACCAGAAACAAAGGCTGGGACAAAACTTTGTCCAGCAGTTGTTAACTGTACCAGAAACAAAGGCTGGGACAAAACTTTGTCCAGCAGTTGTTAACTGTACCAGAAACAAAAAAGCTGGGACTAAACTTTGTCCAGCAGTTGTTAACTGTACCAGAAACAAAGGCTGGGACAAAACTTTGTCCAGCAGTTGTTAACTGTACCAGAAACAAAGGCTGGGACAAAACTTTGTCCAGCAGTTGTTAACTGTACCAGAAACAAAGGCTGGGACAAAACTTTGTCCAGCAGTTGTTAACTGTACCAGAAACAAACTTTGTCCAGCAGTTGTTAACTGTACCAGAAACAAAGGCTGGGACAAAACTTTGTCCAGCAGTTGTTAACTGTACCAGAAACAAAGGCTGGGACAAAACTTTGTCCAGCAGTTGTTAACTGTACCAGAAACAAAGGCTGGGACAAAACTTTGTCCAGCAGTTGTTAACTGTACCAGAAACAAAAGCTGGGACAAAACTTTGTCCAGCAGTTGTTTGTCCAGGCAGACAAAACTTTGTCCAGCAGTTGTTAACTGTACCAGAAACAAAGGCTGGGACAAAACTTTGTAACTGTACCAGAAACAAAGGCTGGGACAAAACTTTGTCCAGCAGTTGTTAACTGTACCAGAAACAAAGGCTGGGACAAAACTTTGTCCAGCAGTTGTTAACTGTACCAGAAACAAAGGCTGGGACAAAACTTTGTCCAGCAGTTGTTAACTGTACCAGAAACAAAGGCTGGGACAAAACTTTGTCCAGCAGTTGTTAACTGTACCAGAAACAAAGGCTGGGACAAAACTTTGTCCAGCAGTTGTTAACTGTACCAGAAACAAAGGCTGGGACAAAACTTTGTCCAGCAGTTGTTAACTGTACCAGAAACAAAGGCTGGGACAAAACTTTGTCCAGCAGTTGTTAACTGTACCAGAAACAAAGGCTGGGACAAAACTTTGTCCAGCAGTTGTTAACTGTACCAGAAACAAAGGCTGGGACAAAACTTTGTCCAGCAGTTGTTAACTGTACCAGAAACAAAGGCTGGGACAAAACTTTGTCCAGCAGTTGTTAACTGTACCAGAAACAAAGGCTGGGACAAAACTTTGTCCAACAGTTGTTAACTGTACCAGAAACAAAGGCTGGGACAACAGCAAGACTCACACGGTGTGATGTGAATCTAGAGATGCCACTAAAACTCAGATATTATTTGTCTGCCGCAACAATACTTCAGTACTTACGACAGTTTTAAATGGGTTCAGTAGCTACAGCAGTTGTAAATGGGTTCAGTAGCTACAGCAGTTGTAAGAGGGTTCAGTAGCTACAGCAGTTGTAAGAGGGTTCAGTAGCTACAGCAGTTGTAAGAGGGTTCAGTAGCTACAGCAGTTGTAAGAGGGTTCAGTAGCTACAGCAGTTTTAAATGGATTCAGTAGCTACAGCAGTTTTAAATGGGTTCATAGCTACAGCAGTTTTATATGGGTAGCTACAGCAGTTTTAAATGGGTTTAGCAGCTACAGCAGTTTTAAATGGGTTCAGCAGCTACAGCAGTTTTAAATGGGTTCAGTAGCTACAGCAGTCTTAAATGGGTTCAGTAGCTACAGCAGTTTTAAATGGGTTCAGTAGCTACAGCAGTTTTAAATGGGTTCAGTAGCTACAGCAGTTTTAAATGGGTTCAGTAGCTACAGCAGTTTCAAATGGGTTCAGTAGCTACAGCAGTTTTAAATGGGATCAGTAGCTACAGCAGTTTTAAATGGGTTTAGTACCTACACCAGTTTTTATGGATTCAATGGGTTTCAAATGGGTTCAGTAGCTACAGCAGTTTTAAATGGGATCAGTAGCTACAGCAGTTTTAAATGGGTTTAGTACCTACACCAGTTTTAAATGGGTTCAGTAGCTACACCAGTTTTAAATGGGTTCAGTAGCTACACCAGTTTTAAATGGGTTCAGTAGCTACAGCAGTTTTAAATGGGTTCAGTAGCTACAGCAGTTTTAAATGGGTTCAGTACTACACCAGTTTTCAATGGGTTCAGTACTACACCACTTTTAAATGGGTTCAGTAGCTACAGCAGTTTTAAATGGGTTTAGTAGCTACAGCAGTTTTAAATGGGTTCAGTAGCTATAGCAGTTTTAAATGGGTTCAGTAGCTACAGCAGTTTTAAATGGGTTCAGTAGCTACAGCAGTTTTAAATGGGTTTAGTAGATACAGCAGTTTAAAGTAGCTACAGCAGTTTTAAATGGGTTAAGTAGCTACAGCAGTTTTAAATGGGTTTAGTAGCTACAGCAGTTTTAAATGGGTTCAGTAGCTACACCAGTTTTAAATGGGTTTAGTAGCTACAGCAGTTTTAAATGGGTTCAGTATCTACAGCAGTTTTAAATGGGTTTAGTAGCTACAGCAGTTTTAAATGGGTTTAGTAGCTACAGCAGTTTTAAATGGGTTTAGTAGCTACAGCAGTTTTAAATGGGTTTAGTAGCTACAGCAGTTTTAAATGGGTTTAGTAGCTACAGCAGTTTTAAATGGGTTCAGTAGCTACACCAGTTTTAAATGGGTTTAGTAGCTACAGCAGTTTTAAATGGGTTTAGTAGCAAGAGCAGTTTTAAATGGGTTCAGTAGCTACAGCAGTTTTAAATGGGTTTAGTAGCAAGAGCAGTTTTAAATGGGTTCAGTAGCTACACCAGTTTTAAATGGGTTTAGTAGCTACAGCAGTTTTAAATGGGTTTAGTAGCTACAGCAGTTTTAAATGGGTTTAGTAGCAAGAGCAGTTTTAAATGGGTACAGTAGCTACAGCAGTTTTAAATGGGTTCAGTAGCTACACCAGTTTTAAATGGGTTCAGTAGCTATAGGAATTTTAAAGTTGATTTTCCGGCAGACTTGAAGTAACTATGAGCACAACAGCTGTATTAAAGCAATTTATAGATCTAGTAAATCATAAATTGTAATGTGTACTTTATTGTAGACATGTTGGAAAATATTTTTATTCTGAAGCAGAAATTATCAAATTATAGAGAAATGATGATCATAATTAATGATCATAAGTCTATCAACCTATATAGGAAATGTATGATAATCAAATTGAGTCCAACGCTGGAATAATTATATACAACAATAATTATATACTGACACTTACTATCACACACCACATAGCCCACACAGTTCATGTGTGTGTAGATACCATACAGTCAAACACACACCACATAGTCCACACAGTTCATGTGTGTGTAGATACCATACAGTCAAACACACACCACATAGTTCACACAGTTCATGTGTGTGTAGATACCATACAGTCAAACACACACCACATAGTCCACACAGTTCATGTGTGTGTAGATACCATACAGTCAAACACACACCACATAGTTCACACAGTTCATGTGTGTGTAGATACCATACAGTCAAACACACACCACATAGTTCACACAGTTCATGTGTGTGTAGATACCATACAGTCAAACACACACCACATAGTTCACACAGTTCATGTGTGTGTAGATACCATACAGTCAAACACACACCACATAGTTCACACAGTTCATGTGTGTGTAGATACCATACAGTCAAACACACACCACATAGTCCACACAGTTCATGTGTGTGTAGAGTCAAACACACACCACCATACAGTCAAACACACACCACATAGTTCACACAGTTCATGTGTGTGTAGATACCATACAGTCAAACACACACCACATAGTCCACACAGTTCATGTGTGTGTAGATACCATACAGTCAAACACACACCACATAGTCCACACAGTTCATGTGTGTGTAGATACCATACAGTCAAACACACACCACATAGTTCACACAGTTCATGTGTGTGTAGATACCATACAGTCAAACACACACCACATAGTCCACACAGTTCATGTGTGTGTAGATACCATACAGTCAAACACACACCACATAGTCCACACAGTTCATGTGTGTGTAGATACCATACAGTCAAACACACACCACATAGTCCACACAGTTCATGTGTGTGTAGATACCATACAGTCAAACATACACACCACATAGTCAGACACACACCACATAGTTCATGTGTGTGTAGATACCATACAGTCAAACACACACCACATAGTCCACACAGTTCATGTGTGTGTAGATACCATACAGTCAAACACACACCACATAGTCCACACAGTTCATGTGTGTGTAGATACCATACAGTCAAACACACACCACATAGTCCACACAGTTCATGTGTGTGTAGATACCATACAGTCAAACACACACCACATAGTCCACACAGTTCATGTGTGTGTAGACACCATACAGTCAAACACACACCACATAGTCCACACAGTTCATGTGTGTGTAGATACCATACAGTCAAACACACACCACATAGTTCACACAGTTCATGTGTGTGTAGATACCATACAGTCAAACACACACCACATAGTCCACACAGTTCATGTGTGTGTAGATACCATACAGTCAAACACACACCACATAGTCCACACAGTTCATGTGTGTGTAGATACCATACAGTCAAACACACACCACATAGTCCACACAGTTCATGTGTGTGTAGATACCATACAGTCAAACACACACCACATAGTTCACACAGTTCATGTGTGTGTAGATACCATACAGTCAAACACACACCACATAGTCCACACAGTTCATGTGTGTGTAGATACCATACAGTCAAACACACACCACATAGTCCACACAGTTCATGTGTGTGTAGACACCATACAGTCAAACAAACACCACATAGTTCACACAGTTCATGTGTGTGTAGACACCATACAGTCAAACACACACCACATAGTCCACACAGTTCATGTGTGTCTCAAGAAATCGTAATGACACGATTGCAAATAAACCATACCCCCGGCCGGGATTGAACCCGCGGTCATAGAGTCTCAAAACTCCAGCCCGTCGCGTTAGCCACTAGTCATTACGATTTCTTGAGTCATGTTGACGGCAGTGAAGGGACTTGAGCTAGAGTTCGTCACGGCCACGCTAGCTGGAGATTCGTCTGTAAAAACTTGCATTTGTGGTCACAGAGGTGCCTGTGCTAACTTTCCTATGGTGTAGAAATATACCTAGTTGGATGAATCTTATTGTGGCTAGCTGGTCTAGTGGCTAACGCGACGGGCTGGAGTTTTGAGACTCTATGACCGCGGGTTCAATCCCGGCCGGGGGTATGGTTTATTTGCAATCGTGTCATTACGATTTCTTGAGTCATGTTGACGGCAGTGAAGGGACTTGAGCTAGAGTTCGTCACGGCCACGCTAGCTGGAGATTCGTCTGTAAAAACTTGCATTTGTGGTCACAGAGGTGCCTGTGCTAACTTTCCTATGGTGTAGAAATATACCTAGTTGGATGAATCTTATTGTGGCTAGCTGGTCTAGTGGCTAACGCGACGGGCTGGAGTTTTGAGACTCTATGACCGCGGGTTCAATCCCGGCCGGGGGTATGGTTCATGTGTGTGTAGATACCATACAGTCAAACACACACCACATAGTCCACACAGTTCATGTGTGTGTAGATACCATACAGTCAAACACACACCACATAGTCCACACAGTTCATGTGTGTGTAGATACCATACAGTCAAACACACACCACATAGTCCACACAGTTCATGTGTGTGTAGATACCATACAGTCAAACACACACCACATAGTTCACACAGTTCACGTGTGTGTAGATACCGTACAGTCAAACACACACCACATAGCCCACACAGTTCATGTGTGTGTAGATACCATACCGTCAAACACACACCACATAATCCACACAGTTCATGTGTGTGTAGATACCATACAGTCAAACACACACCACATAGTCCACACAGTTCATGTGTGTGTAGATACCATACAGTCAAACACACACCACATAGTCCACACAGTTCATGTGTGTGTAGACACCATACAGTCAAACACACACCACATAGTCCACACAGTTCATGTGTGTGTAGATACCATACAGTCAAACACACACCACATAGTTCACACAGTTCATGTGTGTGTAGACACCATACAGTCAAACACACACCACATAGTCCACACAGTTCATGTGTGTGTAGATACCATACAGTCAAACACACACCACATAGTTCACACAGTTCATGTGTGTGTAGACACCATACAGTCAAACACACACCACATAGTCCACACAGTTCATGTGTGTGTAGACACCATACAGTCAAACACACACCACATAGTCCACACAGTTCATGTGTGTGTAGATACCATACAGTCAAACACACACCACATAGTTCACACAGTTCATGTGTGTGTAGACACCATACAGTCAAACACACACCACATAGTCCACACAGTTCATGTGTGTGTAGATACCATACAGTCAAACACACACCACATAGTTCACACAGTTCATGTGTGTGTAGATACCATACAGTCAAACACACACCACATAGTCCACACAGTTCATGTGTGTGTAGATACCATACAGTCAAACACACACCACATAGTTCACACAGTTCATGTGTGCTGACACTCTCCCTGGAACTCTGCTCTGAAACTCTCCCTGGAACTGTGTTCTGACTCTCTCCCTGCCACTGAGTGCTGACACTCTCCCTGCCACTGAGTGCTGACACTCTACCTGCAACTGAAAGGGTTCAGGGAAACCGCCAGGCAGGACTTGAGTCCTGGAGACAGGAAGTACAGAGTCTGCACTCTGAAGGAGGGGTGTTGATGTAGTGTGAGCGCGTCTCTGGCAAGACAGTAGTGGAGTGAATGATGAAAGTTTTTCTTTTTCGGGTCGCCATGTCTTGGTGGGAAACGGCCGTTGTGTTAATAATAACAAAAAGATAACTATTGTCAGGTTTAATACCATTATAGTAAACAATCATTACAGAATGGTTTATACTATCTTAGTATTGTTAAGAATGGTTTAATAACTTATAATTGTTTAGTATAACTATAGGTAAGTTCAATATTACATATTACCTTAGTGCTTCTATGGTACAGTTTAATACCAGCTTGCAACGGTTTACGGTGCTGGAGAGCTTTATAATAGTCCTGGATAGCTTTACAGTAGTGCAGGATAGCTTTATTGTTGTGCTGCATAGCTTCATTGTGGCGCTGGACAACTTTATTGTGGCGCTGAACAAATTTAATATGATACCGTATAGCATAACTGTGATGCTGGATAAACTTATTATAATGTTGGACAACTTTATTGTGGTGCTGGACAACTTTATTGTGGTGCTGGACAACTTTATTGTGGTGCTGGACAACTTTATTGTGGTGCTGGACAACTTTATTGTGGTGGTGGACAACTTTATTGTGGTGCTGGACAACTTTATTGTGGTGGTGGACAACTTTATTGTGGTGGTGGACAACTTTATTGTGGTGCTGGACAACTTTATTGTGGTGCTGGACAACTTTATTGTGGTGCTGGACAACTTTATTGTGGTGCTGGACAACTTTATTGTGGTGCTGGACAACTTTATTGTGGTGGTGGACAACTTTATTGTGGTGCTGGACAACTTTATTGTGGTGCTGGACAACTTTATTGTGGTGCTGGATAAGAGTGCAAGAAATATGCTGATAAATTAGACACATGTGCAACTCTTGGGTATCTTTATTGAGGAAACGTTTCGCCAGTCCATCAATCGATGTGGACTGACCACATCGACTCAAGGTTGAGGGACTGATTACCTCATTCTCCTCCTGTTCTTCAAGATTCTCCTTTGTATGGACTGATGAAGCCACTGTGTGGCGAAACGTTTCCTCAATAAAGATACCCAAGAGTTGCACATGTGTCTAATTTATCAACATGTCGGTTCTCTGAACCATTCATCTACAAGAAATATGCAACAAAAAAGGCTGAAATTTGTAAGTGGCCAAAAATATTCAATAAAAAAAGGCAAATATATAAAAAGACAAAAGTATAATTAATAAAATACACAAGTATTATATAATATGAATCATACTGAGAGAATTATGATAGAAAAATACACATGTATGATATAAAAATACAAATGTATAATATAAAAATACAAATGTATAATATAAAAATACAAATGTATAGTATAAGTATGATGGTGGAAGGACAAGTATAAAAGCACCAGTATGATATATGAAGTATGATATAAGAATAATAGTGAAAGGAACAAGTGTGATATAGAAAGACACATGTATGATATGAGAAATATTGTCACAAGTATGATGCGGAAGATGCAAGAATGATGGAATAAAAACACAAACCCGCTGATCATACCTGTGATTAATTTTTAGCTGAGACCACTTTTAGACTGAGCTCACTTTTAGACTGAGCTCACTTTTAGACTGAGCTCACTTTTAGACTGAGCTCACTTTTAGACTGAGCTCACTTTTAGACTGAGCTCACTTTTAGACTGAGCTCACTTTTAGACTGAGCTCACTTTTAGACTGAGCTCACTTTTAGACTGAGCTCACTTTTAGAATGAGCTCACTTTTAGAATGAGCTCACTTTTAGAATGAGCTCACTTTTAGACTGAGCTCACTTTTAGAATGAGCTCACTTTTAGAATGAGCTCACTTTTAGACTGAGCTCACTTTTAGACTGAGCTCACTTTTAGACTGAGCTCACTTTTAGACTGAGCTCACTTTTAGAATGAGCTCACTTTTAGACTGAGCTCACTTTTAGACTGAGCTCACTTTTAGACTGAGCTCACTTTTAGACTGAGCTCACTTTTAGACTGAGCTCACTTTTAGACTGAGCTCACTAGACTGAGTAGACTGAGCTCACTTTTAGACTGAGCTCACTTTTAGACTGAGCTCACTTTTAGACTGAGCTCACTTTTAGACTGAGCTCACTTTTAGACTGAGCTCACTTTTAGACTGAGCTCACTTGTAGACTGAGCTCACTTTTAGACTGAGCTCACTTTTAGACTTAACTCACTTTTAGACAGAGCTCACTTTTAGACTGAGCTCACTTTTAGACTGAGCTCACTTTTAGACTGAGCTCACTTTTAGACTTAACTCACTTTTAGACAGAGCTCACTTTTAGACTGAGCTCACTTTTAGACTGAGCTCACTTTTAGACTGAGCTCACTTTTAGACTTAACTCACTTTTAGACTGAGCTCACTTTTAGACTTAACTCACTTTTAGACTGAGCTCACTTTTAGACTGAGCTCACTTTTAGACTTAACTCACTTTTAGACTAAGCTCACTTTTAGACTTAACTCACTTTTAGACTGAGCTCACTTTTAGACTTAACTCACTTTTAGACTGAGCTCACTTTTAGACTGAGCTCATTTTTAGACTGAGCTCACTTTTAGACTGAGCTCACTTTTAGACTTAACTCATTTTTAGACTGAGCTCACTTTTAGACTGAGCTCACTTTTAGACTGAGCTCACTTTTAGACTTAACTCACTTTTAGACTGAGCTCACTTTTAGACTGAGCTCACTTTTAGACTGAGCTCACTTTTAGACTGAGCTCACTTTTAGACTTAACTCACTTTTAGACTGAGCTCACTTTTAGACTGAGCTCACTTTTAGATTGAGCTCACTTTTAGACTGAGCTCACTTTTAGACTGAGCTCACTTTTAGACTTAACTCACTTTTAGACTGAGCTCCCTTTTAGACTGAGCTCACTTTTAGACTGAGCTCATGACGTGATAAAGCAAATGTTTGTTCAGGAAGACTCACGAAATCGTTATAACGGGTTGACCTTGAACCCATTTTAAGTGAGTCCTAAGAAC
>NW_027200942.1:0-10000 GCF_038502225.1 Cherax quadricarinatus
CTAGTGAAATGGTTCTGAAGCAGATAGACCGACTGAAGCAAAATAAGTCACCGGGTCCTGATGAGGTTTTTTCAAGGGTTCTTAAGGAATGCAAAATGGAAGTTTGTGAACCATTAACTAATATTTTTAATTTATCTCTTCAAACAGGTGTAGTGTCTGATATGTGGAAGATGGCTAATGTAATTCCTATTTTTAAAACAGGGGACAAGTCGTTACCGTCAAATTACCGCCCAATAAGCCTGACCTCAATTGTAGGCAAATTACTAGAGTCAATTATAGCTGAGATTATAAGAAGCCATCTCGATAAGCATAGCTTGATTAATGCCCGTCCCTCATGCTCCTACCTTGTATGCCTAGCTGTCCCTCGTGAATAACCGACCCCATAACCTTCCTCATTCTATTTCCTAAAACTTTTGCAAAGATTTTATAGTCTGAGCACATAAGAGATATAGCTCTATATGCACTCAGACCCCTCCCCCTCCCTTTTTGGGCACCAACACAACTACCCCCATATTTTGCGACATACCTAACCTCCTCTCCGTGAGCATGCAAATTAATACATCAACCAAACAATGTTTAATACTTCCCCAATGCGCTCTATAAAAATCATTCGAAATGCTATCTATACCTGGCGCCTTTCCTTTACTCATACTAAAAATCGCCTCCTCTACCTCCTCCACTCGAATTCTACCTTCTAGTACCGTCCTATCCCTGTCACTTACAACTTTTCTGAAATCCCTCCCCCACCAGGCCACCGGCATGGACCCCCCCTACTCCCCGCCGTAGCTTTTCCCCAAACCATAGATCAGCCTGTTGTCTGACCCTGAACTTGTGCAAGACACACCAGAGCACTTCTTCCATACCTGCTCTGACTCGAACTGCATTAAAACATTCATTGTGAATTTCTGCAAGTCGACTACGAAGATGTTCAATGTCGTCATACCTACTACTTCCACCCTCCACAGACCGGGCCGCGGGGGCGTTGACCCCCGAAACTCTCTCCAGGTAAACTCCAGGTAAACATAGTAATCATTAAGCTGCCCCTCCAAATAGTTTTGTAGCCCAAACCTCCACCTTGCCTCCCCCTTTCCCCGCTTCTTATAATAACGCGCTATTCCGGGTTTGGCACGCGTTTCTCACCATTCCAACAAACATTCATCTGCCCTCCGCGTTTCCCAGATATTTTTCCACCAATCCTGAAAAGCGGACCCATCCCCTTCCTCCTCCAAGAGCCGCCCGTTCAGTTTCCACTACCCTGAATAAACCCTGATCATTCCATCCCAGTCCAAGTCCGCTAGCACTGCACGGTGATCGGAAAACCCCAGATCAAGGGTCTGCACGCGCCCAACTCGAATTCCTTGTGTTGCATAAATCCTATCCAGTCGGGCCGTGTAACCTCTGCGCACAAACGTATGTACCACCCCCCACCCACCCCTCCCCACTACATCATAAACCCCTCCATCCCCCAGCAGATTTCTTAGGACAGGTAGAACGCACCCCGCCCCCCTCGGCTCAACATCCCCATGGCGGATAATGCAATTCCAATCCCCACCTAAGACCGAAATTGAAGGTAAACCCCGGATGTGAAACGTTAAAGCCTCCCTCACAAAGTCTATTTTAACTTTAGAGTTACTGTCCGCTGGCATATAAACTCCGATAAAACAAACTCTAACCCCACCCCAATACCCATCCACCCTTACCACCCTTCCATCTTCCCCCTCCTCCCATCCCAAGACGCTCCAAGGGCTGGACTCCATCACCGCTATAGCCACCCCACCCTTTAATTTTAAAGAATTACTCACATACATTCGGTAGCCTTTCAACCGTAACTCTCTACCAAATTTATAATTATGTTCTTGCATAAAACATACATCCACATCGTAACGACGCAAAAACCACTCCATCCACACCTTTTTAACTTCAGTCCTTAAGCCATTGGCATTGATAGTAACACACTTGAATTCACAAAAAAGGTGGTTTACCTCTATGTTTTTGGGTCTTTCCTGTTCCCACTCGCACATTAGACTGCCCGTCTTTGTCATTCGGCTTCTCAAGACCCCCCTACCCCTGTACTCTACCCTTATGCTGGGACCTTGAAACTATCCCTTCTGTGACAGGCGGCTCAGCCACTTTCGCCCACGATTTCCTCCCCGGGCTCTGTCCTGGTGTCAAGACGTCGTCCATATCCGACGCTCCCGCCGAACGTTTGCGGGAGCTGCCATCCACATGCATCTCCTCGGTAGATGAAGCCTCCTGGTGAACCTCCACCACCACCTCATGCGTCCGCACGAACGTGGTTTTATCCTGCATTTCCATGTTAGGGGATTCCTCAGTCGTTAACTCATGACACGCCGTCGAAACAACAGGACCATGTTCTGTTCCATCTAGAAGGTCCTGCAACACGTCTTCCAGCAACTTATCCTGTGGCAAAACCTCAGGCCGCACAGGATCCACTGTAAGCGTGGGCATGGTCGATGCATCCACAGACAGGGTTGCACACATCGTAGACCGCGTGTCCTCCTGTTGCATCTCGTCACTCCAAAGCTTGGGAACTTGCCCAGCTGAGGTACCAGGCTCAGTCACGAAAGCCTCAGCCTGTAGGCCCAAAGGTGAATGGTCCCAGGAGTGGCCAACCAGTCGACGGGGGCACTGGGCAGCCATATGCTCAAAAGAGTTGCATAAAAAAACCATACCCCCGGCCGGGATTGAACCCGCGGTCATAGAGTCTCAAAACTCCAGCCCGTCGCGCTAGCCACTAGACCAGCTAGCCACAATAAGATTCATCCAACTAGGTATATTTCTACACCATAGGAAAGTTAGCACAGGCACCTCTGTGACCACAAATGCAAGTTTTTACAGACGAATCTCCAGCTAGCGTGGCCGTGACGAACTCTAGCTCAAGTCCCTTCACTGCCGTCAACATGACTTAAGAAATCGTAATGACACGATTGGGGGTATGGTTTATTTGCAATCGTGTCATTACGATTTCTTAAGTCATGAAGAGTTGCATAGTCTGCAAGTCTTCCATTGGCCCGCGTAATGAACAAACACCTGGGTCCTATATTCCTCCAGACATACATAAGAGGGAATCGACTGGCGGAGCGTCATCTTGATGGTGAAGGAGCCCTCCGGGAACCCCTCGTATGGGCCCTCTCTCCACACTCCCTTGGTAGCTGCATGCACCGTAACGTATCTGCCGAAAACGTCCCGCAGATCGTACTCCTCCGCCTCGAAAGGCACATTTCTCACCTTGACCCAGGTGACATACGTCGACACGTCATGTAGACACACTTCCACCGCCGAATTCACTACCATTCTCCTTTCTTGAAAAGTTTCCTCCACAATCTTGTTGTAGAAGCCGGCATTCACGAATTTTATAAATATCCTTGACATTCCATTCAAAGCTACGCCATATAATTCTTCATTGGGAATGCCGTAGACGTCTCGTATAATGCTTGGCATTAATGTGTGCATTGTAGAAACACTGAGGGAGCTTTGTGTGAATGCAACACAAACCGTGTTAACTCTCCTGCCTTGTCGGTCCGCCATCTTGTGACTTGTAGTGGTCTGTGAAAACTGCGCAGAAATCAGTTGAATCAGGAGCTACTGCGCAGCCTGTCCACATGGCCCGAGAGCGATGTGGACAATGCATATTATGTAAACTACACCTGTAAGGCTGGGTTTCATTGGATGTTTATGTACTTCATTTTTGATCCTGGTACTGAGTGTTATCTGTACGTTATGTCATTGTTAGGTTTATTGTGAAATAGGGTCAAGTTTACCCATTATTTTTAAATGTTATTTTGTTTTGAGATGTGTATCGCTTTTTGAGGTGTTAATTTGTTGTTATTTATGAAATGTGTTATGGTTGTTTATGTTAGGATATACACCATGAGCGTGTTTGATAGGAGTGAATGGAGACAAATGGTTTTTAATACTTGACGTGCTGTTGGAGTGTGAGCAAAGTAACATTTATGAAGGGGTTCAGGGAAACCGGCAGGCCGGACTTGAGTCCTGGAGATGGGAAGTACAGTGCCTGCACTCTGAAGGAGGGGTGTTAATGTTGCAGTTTAAAAACTGTAGTGTAAAGCACCCTTCTGGCAAGACAGTGATGGAGTGAATGATGGTGAAAGTTTTTCTTTTTCGGGCCACCCTGCCTTGGTGGGAATCGGCCAGTGTGATAATAAAAAAAAAAATACACCTTTTTTGTTTTGTTTGGTATATTGTGCTTGTCCTTCACGCATTACCCTGACAAATGGGGTTTGTCTCTTTTTACTTTATATAATGTGCTCACCCTGTGGAAGAGGGTATTTAATATTTATTAAGTATAAGTGAATGCTTAAGATTTTGTTTTAATAAGATTATGATGTAGGTAATTCCTTTTATTGACTAATGTGAAGGTTGTGAGCCTTTGCCATATGTCACAGTCATTTTCTGTTAATTATACAAACCTGAAAGGTTTCGTTTCAATGGATGTTTATATAATGTCATTATTTTATGGCCCTGTTACTGTGGTCACCTGTAAGTTATGTTCTTGCTAAGGTTTCTAATGAGGTTTGAGTTCGGATCACCCCTTCTTTTTTTTTTTTTTTTTTTTTTTTCTTAATTTTACATCTCTCATATGGTAATATTTGTGAGTGTATATGTGTAACCTCTCTGTGTCAGTTAAATTGTGTTGTTATAATTTTGTCAGTGTATGTTCTGTAGGATTGACGATCATACTGTACTCTTTTTAAATTTTTATTTTATGTTAAGGTGTAATGTTTTTTAAATAAAATATAAAAAAAAAATTACCAGAAACCACAGATACAGTGACAGTAACTTCCAGAAGGGATATATACAGGGCATTCCCACTGCAGCTTTATGTGAACCTTCTTCTAATCTTCCTAGACGATATATGACTGCCTTAAAGAACCTCGCCAACGACCCTAACATTATCATCACCACCGCCGACAAAGGAGGCGGAGTCGTCATACTCAACACCAAAATGATGTTCCTTTTGAATGATCAGTCTACATACGAACCCATCAGCACTCAACAGTGGGAGACACTCACCAAAGATTTTCTATACAAAACCAGACAAATACTCAAACGCACTAGAGAAGGAAAGAAACTTCTGTACTTGTTTCCCAGCAATCCTAAACCAGCACACATGTATGGTTGTTACGATGTATCGTAATTTTTCTTTTATTTCATCTATATAATACTACCTCGCTAGCTGCTTCGGTAATAGCTAAATCGAAGCCGCTGGATCGTCGTAGTATTATCGTATTCATCCTTCATCATTTTGATACGGTTAATTAGGTACTCTAAACCCAGTCCGAGAGTTGGATTGTTAAGTGACGTCATAATTTGGGGGCTTCTGTTCTCCCGAGGCTTGTTCCCAGCAGTCACTCACCGGCAAGCTCTGAGGACAGGCTTGGAGAAGCCGGTCCAACTCATCGTTTCAAAGATTGGCTTACTGTGCTTGCATATACATATATATATTTCCTAGGCAAGGACTTGCCGGGAATTGGAGTCTTCTCAGATATTGAAAAAGTGGTACCCCACCTGAGCTGTATATAGTGATTTCTATTGTATAGACAGCAATTATCAATTTCATATATTTAAGCATTAGAATTGCTTATGATTTAACGGGCCCAAACTATTTAAAAGTGAATGTACTCTTATTCGTATATTCTAGATGAAGTTAAGTATGTTTATTAAAACTAACATAATAGTGATGACATTGTCTTGATTCACCCCTAGGTTTTGAAGACTGATGAAACTGAGATATCAAGGAAATTGGTTTATTAATAGTATTACGAAAAAAGGAGGCTCCTCCCCTTGTTGAGGAGAAAGCAATGTAACCCGGGATAAATAATAACTTTTTAAAAACAAGCTCCTATTGGTAATAGATGGGGGCCTGTGTCCGGGAGCTTTAGTTTGGCCCGTTATTGACCTATTATAAACTACTATGGAAGAGTTAAAATCCTTATTCGAAGACATTACTGCTCAGAGACTGGCCACATTGAAATTGCAAACATGTTGGTAAATCGCTAGAGTTTTAGGGGTACCATACGAGAGACACTATTCTGCAAACACTGTGCGCTCCATCATACGAAACTTATTGTTTCCCGATGATCAGGACGAATCTGAAGACAAAATGGAGGAAACTGATAGCCTGATTTCCCAGTTATGTAGCACACCTCAGAAAGGAAGGGAATCCGATACGGCGCTACCTCCGGAGGAGATACCAAGAGTTAGTGAAGAAGAGATCACGGTGGCACTTATAGCCGACCCTGTATCTCCAGCCCTTACGATGTTCTCCAGATTGACTGAATCCGACCAACTCGGACCTACAAACAGCAATCCGCGACCGAAAAAATCCTTCCTTGAAACACTATCCTCGGAGCAATGCGAACGGATAGAGCGCATTCTTCATCTTCAAGCTAACCAGCTTGAGCTGCAAGGAAAGTTGAATCAGGAGGACTTCGAAAGAGAGTCAATTCGTTATGAGAGACAGCTATTACGAGAAAATTAGGCAGTCGAGGTAAAGGTATTCCCTACCACTTTGACCTACACCGCGCTGCTCATTTGGTTCCCAAGTTCAGCGATACTAGCCCCGACTCTTTCTTCGAAGCATTCGAAAACCAAGCACACATGATGCATTCGCCCAAGGAACACTGGGCCGCCTTGTTACATACAGTTCTTACGGGGAAAGCTCAAAACTGTACGGCTAGGTTACCTTCTGATCAATATTCCAATTATGACATCGTGAAAAAAAAAACCGTTTTAGACTCTTATGAATTGTTGCCGGCTACTTATCAGAAAATTTTCCGGAGTTTAACACAACCCCATCAATCCTGGCTTGAGTTTACGAGGGAGAAGCAAATGGCATTCCACAGATGGAAGAGGGCCGTTCAATGTACTACGGTGGAGGATCTGGCTCAAATGATCTTACATGAAAACTTCTTTAACCATGTACTGGAGAGGCTACACTCTTACCTAATCGGACATTCTACTTCTGCGTTGACCGAAACAGCCTCTCTAGCCGATCGTATGATGCAACGTTACGTTTGACCGATTCCAAGATTCTGAGTAAGTCGTCGCCTCCCCAACGAAAACTAGATGATCGGAGGAAGAATACTCTGACCTTTCCCTTGGTGAGAAAGTCTCAATTCTTCATGGGAGAAAAATTGCCAAGTCAGGGCAGGGATGAAACTCCAAAAGCTATAAGTAGATGGAACCAAGATCCATATTGTCAATATTGTAAGAAAATAGGGCATCTGCAGAACCAGTGTTTTAAGAGGAATAAAGACCAAAAGGACTACGGAAGAACATATCCCATTCAAATGATTACTCACTCGACCGGTGATAGCCAAAAACCTAGCGAGGCGAGGTTGACTTCTTCCGGGAATCAGCTGCGCCGATGACTAGATATCGGAACTCCGGCGGATCTCATGAAGAAAGCAATGTAACCCAGGATAAACAATAACTTTTTAAAAACAAGCTGCTATTCGTAATAATGGTTTACCCAAGACCCATAATCATAATATTCCTCTTAGACCAATCATGTCAGGTATAGGCAGTGCACCTCACAAACTAGCCGGAGTTCTTCCCAAACATATTCCCTGCTTTCTGGGGACCATCAGCCCAGCTCATCTTAAGCATTCAGGCGAACTTCTCAACCGCATCCAAAAACCTCTCCATCCGTAACAAGAAACTAAGCAGTTTGAACGTGACTTCCCTCTTCACTAAAGTGCCTACCACAAAAGCCATCTAGGTTCCACGATGTAAATTCAATCAAGACCTTAATCTTCCTCTACCTCCCGGAGATTTTGACTTGATTGAACTATGTGTTAATTTCAACTGCTTTTCTTTCAATAACAAGCTCTACAAACAAACAAACAAACGGCATGGGAATGGGGTCCCCTATCAGTGCCGTCTTAGCCAACTTGTACATGGAACACCTAGAGGCTGAACATTTCGCCAACATCATCCCTTCAAGCGTCACTTGGTTACGTTAAGTGTACGACGTCCTCGTAATAACTCCCAAACGTTTTGATGTACAGAATCTTCAGGCAAGGCTCAACGCAGTTGAACCGGCGATCCAGTTTACCCTAGAAGAAGAATCCAATGATAAGATACCTTTTCTAGATGTCCTCATTCACAAAGTAGACAACAAAGTAGATAACAACAACCTTACCGGAAACCTACAAAAAAAAAAAAATAACTAACACACTTCTATTCCAGTCAAGATACTAATACCAAAATAGGCATCATCATCGGATTCTTCCTAAGAGCATACCGAATTTGTAGTCCTGAGTTATTTGACGAGGAATGTACATACATTCACCAAACCTTTACTGATTTACATTTTCCTAGATTGCAAGAAAGGAGCTCTTCAGATCATTAATTCTCCACGCACCAACACCACTCCCAACAAAGTTATATTTCTTCCCAACAGACAGGTTGCCTTGAACGTTTCTAAAGTACTTCCACAAGCTAACGCTAAAGTCGCCATCGCTTTCAGCGTTTCAGTAAAGGACCTAACCAGGACAAAATCCAAGCACCATGAACCAGTCAACGCAGGGGTTTACACTATACTCTGTGGAGGCTGCGACAAGTTTTATGTAGGTGAAACAGCAAGAAACCTCGACACCCGCCCCAATGAACACATTTATGCATGTAGAAACGATAACTTGAACAACGCCCGCGTACAACACCGGAATTCCACCAATCAACTAATGAAAGTCAGGGACGCCCAATTAGTGATCAAAAAAACTAATTTCCGCAGACGCAAGTGCCTTGAATCATCACTAATAGCTGTTTCTAATACAATTAAACAAAACAAAGGTAGCTTACACCATCTCTGAAGTCTTAGCAAGAATCCTCCTGAAAACAGTAAACCCTGCCATCACATGGTTTCTCCTGCTATACTACACAACCATATTACGGAGGATGAACTTTGAAACAGGCCTTCTCTAATCCAGCCTCCAGCAGAAATATTTGTCTAGCCTATTTTTATGTTACCCGAGTAATAGCTTTTATATCCTTTTACTCATATGAAAGTTAATTGTTCTACCATATTGTATTACTACTACTACTACAACAACTTATATCACTACTACTGCTACTACCACTAGTATTGCACCTCACTCTAAGCCTATTATATATACCCACTGTGTCCATGTACTGTTTGTAACGGCTTGATAAAGCTACTGGAGAGCAAAACATTGCCACAATAAATTGTTACATTAGTTGCACTTGTGTCCTTTTACTTTACATGGGGTCGAAGAATGTAGTGTAGCTTAGATTGTTCAGCAGAAGTTTGTGGTTGCAGGAAAGTGGGTGTGGGAGGGAAGAAGAGCGATTGGTGGAATGATAATGTAAATAGAGCAGTAAGGGAGATAAAGTTAGCATATGAGAGGCTTTTTCAAGGTAGAAGTGAAGCAAAGAGGGAAGAGTATATGGGTAAGAAAAAGAGAGGTTAAGAGAGTGGTGAAGCAATGTAAAAAGAGAGCAAATGAGAGAGTGAGTGAGATGCTATCAACAAATTTTGTAGAAAATAAGAAAAAGTTGAGGAAGCCTAGGGAATAAATGGATTAGACAGTTAAAAATAGGAGAGGAAAGTTATTAAATGGAGAGCTAGATGTATCGGGAAGATGGAGGGAATATTTTGAGGAATTGTTAAATGTTGATGAAGGTAGGGAAGCTGTGATTTCGTATATAGGGCAAGGAGGAATAACATCTTGTAGGAGTGAGGAAGAGCCAGTTGTGAGTGAGGGGGAAGTTCGTGAGGCATACTCTCTCCCTCCAATCTGATATCCAATCTTTCGTCACCTAATCCTGTTGTTATCCTCATAACCTTACTCTTTCCTATATTCACTTTTAATTTTCTTCTTTTACATATACATATATACATATATATAAATATATATATATATATATATATATATACATATATATACATATATATAGATATATATATATATATATATATATATATATATATATA
>NW_027200943.1:0-15441 GCF_038502225.1 Cherax quadricarinatus
ATCATGTTTGGCTTCAAGGCGAAGTTTTGGTTGTGATTTAAGAAGTAGTTTGGGGGGAAATGGAGGAATGGTAGTATGGAATGGGGTAATATCCCATGGAGTAGAGAAGTGCCGCTGTTGCCTTACTTGACATAGATCATGCAAACATGGGACGTCCGGAGGGTACATTCTCCCTCAAAATGACTCTGAGACATCCAGTCCCATCTTACGTTGTGATGAAGGAGTTTCGGACCCAGATTCTTGTGTCTTATTCTGGGCAACGACGTACGTGCAGGCTGTGTGGGGAGTATGATCACATGGCGGCGACGTGTGTGCAACAGAGGGGGATGGCACAGACTGGTGGAGCACCAGTTACAGGTGTGGATGCCGTCGTGGAGAGTCCCACGGGCAAACGAGGGAGTGGCCGTCTGTGGAGTGATATAGTTGAAGATACCTCTGTGGTGAGTGATTGGCGTGCCATGAGTTGTGTTGAGCCAGAAATGGCCACTTTGCCGGTGATGGTGGAGGAAGTGCTTGTGCAGTAGGAGGTGATGGCACTGGAGGAAGAGCTGGACGAAGTTTTGAAAACTTTAACACCATCTGGGGAGGATGACGTCCCTGTACGGGGGACCATCACTGAGCTGCAGGAAGAGAGTATCAGGACGTGCATAGGAAGGAAGGAGGAGATCAGCAGGCACAGAGAGGAGTCGCTGTGCTCTGTGCAACATGAGGCAGTGGAGGTTGAAGTTCATTGTGAGGAATCCTGGGAAGACAGCATGGTGGTGGAGGGCGTCACAAGGAAGAGAGCGGCGGCGTCAGACTCAGATGACGTCCTGACGCCGGCACAGAGGTCAGGGAGGAAGGATGAATATTCTCGAGGTAGCCAGGATAAGAGGCATCGAAAGAAAGGGGGGCGGGTGGATGGTGTGAAATCATGTGTTGACCCTGGGGCAGGAGGCCCTGGGAAGGATGAGAGGAAGGAGAGTTGGAAATTTTAAGAAGGCCTTAAGTGTATGACTGTGAATGCGAATGGACGGTGTAATAGAGTCAAGAGAGAATGTTTTCGTATGTTCCTGTGTAAATATAGAGTGGACGTCGTGTTTATACAGGAGCATAATTTCAGGGGGGGGAAGAGTGCTAGAGGTGGCAGGGTTTAAGGTTTTGACTCTGCCATATGCACGTTTGAAAGGTGGTGTGGGTTTATTGATAAAGGAGGTGAGCCCGTTTGTGTTGATACGAAGTGAGGGAGGAGGGGGGAGGGTTCTGCGTGTGGATAGGCAGTGAATAGGGCAGAAGGTAACCTTTGTAAGTGTGTATGCGCCAGCGGTAACGATATGAAAGTAAAGAGGGATTTTGTATGTGATGATCTAGTTTTCTTCTTATGTGGTTTACCTGCAGTGGCCATTGTTGGTGGGGACTGGAATTGTGTAATTATGAGGGCTGATGTGGAACCACAAGGGGCAGGGAATATGTCGGCAACCTTATGAAATCTCTTGGTGGATGTTCAGTTGAGGGATGTGGTAGGTGGGGGGCGTGGGAGCATACTTTCGTGAGGAGTTGTTACGCAGCTAGGTTAGATAGGTTGTACATATCTCACGGGGTTTTTCAAAGTTTGTCTGTACAATAGAAGTAGCTTTTTCAGATCATCGGGCAGTAGTGGCAGAGGTGAAGTGGGAGTCATTAGCTAGTATCTCTAGGGGATACTGGAAGTTATATACGAGTATGTTAGAAGATGAGGAGGGGTTTGAGGGTTTTACAGCACTGTGGGAGGGGTTAAGTGAGGAGGTAAAAGGGGTGGAGGATGTGGTGACGTGGTGGGATGGTGTGGCTAAGGAATGGATTCGGCATTATTATGTATGGGAAGGGAAACGGATCAATTCTTTAAAATATGCACTCATTAACTATTTGGAGGACAGGTTAAGGGGCTGTTATGTAAGGGGGTGGTGGTGGGAAGGGGGGGGCTTGGTTGCTCTAGACCGGCTAGGAGCATATAATAGAGTGGAGTGAGAAGCATTGAGAGTTATCCTTAGGGGACAGGGTTTTGGGGAAGAAGTAGTGGGATGGGTAGATGCGTTATTTCGTGGGGCAACGGCGAGGGTACAGATTAATGGAAGATTGGGGGGGAGGATTGTAATGTGTAGGGGAGTTCGACAGGGGTGTCCTATGTCACAGCTATTGTTTGCATGCATACAGGACCCCTTTTATAGAATGGTGGAGCAGCAAATGTGCATTAGTGATGGAGAAGGGAGTGGAGTTGGGAGGGTTTGGCCAGTCCTAATAGGGTATGTAGATGATACTACTGTTCTGGTTAGGGAGGGGATGTCAATGAATTCCTTAGATGGGGTAGTAAACATGTTCACAGGTGCAGGAGGTATGAGAGTGAATTCAGAAAAGTCCATGGTAATGGGGTTAGGGGCTTGGGAGGGGAAGGGTGAGTGGGGTAGTGCAGTCGTGACGAGGTGGGTGACTTCGCTAAAAATTTGTGGTCTTATCTATGCAGATGATCTGGATGTTGCACGTGTGGAAAACTGGAGCATTGCGGCCTTATCATTTGACCCTTGTGTAGCGTTCCATTGTTATTAACGTCTTCTTGTATAGTAAGTTATGGCACGTGGCAGCCGTGTTCCCTTTAGCTGGGATGGCAACTGCAAACATGCTTAGAAGGGTTTTTAAATTCTCTGATAGGCTTAAAAGGGATGTGGTAATACTACCTGTGCGTCAGGGGGGGTTGGGTTTGATGGATTTAAAGCAGAGGGTAAAAAGTATCTTCATTAAGAGGGAGGTGATGAGGGAAGGTGTGGGTGGGGGAGTTTGGTCAAGATACACAGTAGATTGAAGCATATGTATACAGGGGTAGAGTTGCGTGAGTGTGAAACTGTTTTGAGGTCTCTAGTGTTGGTTCGGGATCTGGGGAAGGTGAAAATAGGTAGGCTGTGTAAGATGTTAGTGGGGAGGGTAGTGGCACCAGTGGAAGGGATTTTTTCCCATGCATGACTGGGGAAGTACACGGGGTAGGTTCAGTAGGTTGAGATTACAACCCCATGGGCGTGAAGTGATGTATCGTTTTTTGCTTGGGATTTTACCCTCAGGTGTGGTTTTATGGGATAGAGTGGTTGAGGGGGGTCTGTGGAATATGTGGAGGGGAGGATTCGGCATTCCACGTGGTGTATTTTTGTGAGGGGATGGGGAGCGTTAGAGGTTGGTTGAGCTGGGTGCTGCATAGGATAGGGGGTAAAGGCATTTCTATTCTGCAGGCATTAAGTCTTGACGTGGGGGGTATGGATGATAGTATCATTAGGGCTGTGGGGTACATTATGGTAGATTATATAGATTATATATACATATCGTGAGAAATGTGGGGAAAGGGGTTAGCGAGGTGTAGCGGCGGGTATTAGCAGTTACATTTTATAAAAGGTGTTGAAACAAGGATATTTATGGGTGGAGGTGGGAAAGGGATTTTCCAGTGGTATACTGAGAACTTACGTTAGGGTTTTTTTTATATTTTATTTAAAAAACAATACAGCTTAACGTGAAACTTCTTAAATAAAATTTAAAATGAATACATTGTGGATCTCAATCCTGCAGAACGTACACTGACAAAATAAAAAAGACACAAAATTAACTGACACAAAGAGGTTGCACATATACACTCGCACATATACACACAGACGTAACATTAAGAAGAATGGGTAATCTGAACCCTATTTACATGAAACCTAACAAGGACATAACTTACAGGTGACCTCTGTAACAGGGTCAAATAATGAATTATATAAACATCAATTGAATCCAAGCCTTTCAGGTACATGTAGTTTACATAATATTACTGTGACATATGACGAAGGTTCAATTCAATAGAAAGAATATTCACGATAAAATATATATCAATTAATCACAACCTTCACATTAGTCAGTAAACGAAATGACCCACATCCTAATCATTAAAACAAGTACATACTCTACCCCAACCAACCCCTGATACAGGAAATTCTCTAAGACATACATATGTGCCTCACTACAAACCCTAACTAGTCATTACAAAATAATAAAAGTCATAAGCATTCCTCACCCATCTTCAGGATGAGCACATTATATAATGCAAAAATAAAATGCAGTACAATTAATACAAACTCTGTTTGTCAGATAAATATAGGAGTATATCCTAACATAAACAGCCATAACTCACTTCATAAATAACAACAAATTAACATCTCAAAGCATGATAAATATATCGCACATGAAACATGTCCACAAGGCTGTATATGCACAGTGGACATAAACCCAAATACTCCTGCAAGGTCTTACACCTACATTCATAACACCAATCACACTTGGTATATTAAGATGGCCATGACAAGCCCTCAACCTCCACATGGCATGACAACCACAAGGTTGATGCTACATGCACCTATGATACACCGCTACACCTATACACACATTCACGTCACTCACACACCCCCCAGGAGGCGACCTCACTGTGACCCCCTGACTTCCCTCTCTACATATGTAATCCCCAAAACCCGTTCCCTTTACTCACTCTTCCCAGTTCACAGATTCACGAGAATCCCTAACGTTAGCGTTCTAAATCCTTCCGAAAAATCCTGTGCCCACCTCCTCCCATACAGTTCCTTGTTACAACACATCATATAATAAAACATTACCACAAGTACCCGCCGCCGTACCTCACAAACCTCTCTCAGCCCTCATCCCCCACGATATATAAATATAATCCACCATGATATAATCAAAAGCTCTTATGACACCCACGTCTAACCCTCCCACATCTAGGCTTAATGCACGCAGAACCGACTCCCAACGGCCTCCCACCCTCTGTACCACCCTACTTAACCAACACCTGACACCCTCCAACCCCTCACAAAAATATACTACATGGAATGCCATCTCATCCACACCACAGATTCCACACCTCCCGCCCACTACTACCCTTCTGGTTCTTAGTACCTCTTCCGATGGTAGGATGCCATGCAGAAAACGATACGTTAGCTCATGCACCCTACGATTTACCTTCAACTTGCTAAACCTATACCAAATACTCCCCCATGTGTACATGGGGAACAACCCCTCTACTGGGGCAACGATCCTTCCTGCAAGGAACCTACACAAAACCCCTACTCGAATTTTCCTCGGTTCTCTAACCAGCATCAAAGCCCACAAGACGATTTCAAATTCTCTCAACTCCACTCCACCATACAACTTTCCCAACCTATCATGTACTTTTTTCAGCTGCCGCCCCCTAACTCCCTTGGGCAAAACCTCCAATTAAATAAACACACACTTAGCCCTTCTTCTCAAGTCCATCAACCCCAAACCACCCAGACGCACAGGTAACATTACAACCTCTTTCCTTAACCAATTGCAACTTGAACCCAACAAGAATTTAAACACCTGTCTCAGAATCCTCACAATCACCATCCCTGTTATTGGGAACATGGCCACTACATGCTGCACCTTCCTATACAATAATACATTTATGACAACCACTCTTTGCACGAGGGTCAGATGATGAGGTCTCAATGCACCCAGACGCCCCAGGATCCTTTCCAACAACCGATTCGAGTTTTCCTCATGTGCCTCACGTTGTGAGGAAACAGACACTACCTGTTTCCTCACAATGTTACATCTCCCTCCCCCCTACCCAATCTCTCAACCCCATGACCATTGACTTCTTATTATTTACCTGCATTCCTGTTGCACATCCAAACAATTGCACATCATTCGAAACCCCCAGCGACATCCCTTCCCAAACCAGGATGGTTGTATCATCTACATATCCTATTAATCCAGGCCATACTTTCCCTACCTCCACCCCACCCCCACTCATATTGCATACACTACATTCAACCATTCTATGGATGGGGTCCCGAATGCACACAAACAATTTTTGTGACATGGGACACCCCTGCGTAAGTCCCCTACCCATTGCAATCCCCTCCCCCAAGCATCCATTTATCTGTACCCGCATCTTAGCTCCTTTGTACAATGTGTTTACCCAATTAACTATTTCTTCCCCATAACCCTGCCTCCTGAGTATAGCCCCCAATGTTCCCCTTTCCACTCTGTCATAGGCCCCCTGCCAGTCTAAAGCCAACAACACCGTCCCACCTCTCCCCCCTTTTGACTTCACAAAATTTCTCAGTATCCCTTGACCTTCAATCATTGACCTTCCAGGCAACCCAAACTGCATTTCCGAAACCACTCTCCCTACAACACATTTAAACCAAGACTTTAGCAAACACCTTATAATCTGCACATAGTAGCAATATGGCACAGTACTCCTTGAGGGTGTGCTGCCCCTTACCCTTGGGGACCAACACTACAGCTGCTGTTGCTTGCTTCATTCCCATCTCACCCTTCTCCTTCATCTGATTTAATACCCTGACCATGCAACCCCTTATCAACTCCCAATGTTGTAGATGAAATTCAGCTGGGAGACCATCCATTCCCGGTGCTTTGCCCTTGCTCATTCACCTTAATGTCATCTCTATTTCCTCTACCATAATTGCCCCTCCTAATGCCTTCCTATCACTGTTCCCTAAATTGCACATCACAAATTCACATACCTTCTCTAAAGCCACATCCCTCACCCCTCCACTTTTTCAATACCCTTCAAACCATTTATTCGCTTATGCACACATTCCTATCGTAGCCCTTATCTCCTGACCTACCCTATAACCCCCCACTGACTCGTGTACCTCTAACCTTGGGATAGCTGTAACCTGCTGCCTTTGCTTTTGATGTCGCAACACACACACACCAATGGCTTGTCACCCCATAGCACCTCCTCTACCCCTGCCTGCACCCTTACTGCTTGAAACCTCTCATGTTGTAACTCCCTCAGTCTCCCCTTAACTTAGACAATTTCGTCAATAGGATAGTTGCCACTTACAGCCCCCTGCCCATAACAACCCCTTAATCTGTACTCTAAATAGTTTGAATGTCCAAATTTTAAGTTATTTATACGTTTACCCTCCCTCACGTAATATTTCCTAATCCTTTCCTTAGCGACACAATCCCACCATTTCACGGCATTTTCTACCCCCTGTGTGTCCTCACTAAGCTCCTTTCATAGGACTGAAAATCCCTCTAACCCCTCCTCATCACTCAACACACTTATGTTCAATTTCCAGTAACTGCTGTATACTTCCGCAAGCGCCTCCCACCCTACCTCCACCACCACTGCTCTATGATCCAACAATGCTACCTCAACAGTTTTGAAAGATTGTACTACAACCCCTTGAGAAAGATACACTCTGTCTAACCTCGCTGCATACCCTCTCATAACAAACGTATGCTCTGTCTCCCACACCCCCTCAAACGTGTCCCATAATCGAATATCCCTCATTAAATCTCTTAGGGTCACAGACACATTACCTGCCCCTTTCGGTTCCACATCGGCCCTCCTAATAACACAATTCCAGTCTCCTCCTACTAGTGCCACCTCCGATAATGCATGTAAGAAAAACACAAGGTCTTCACACACAAACTTCTGTTTCACCTGTGTGTTATTCTCTGCAGGCAAATACAGGCTTACAAAGGACACACGCTTGCTCATCCGCCAACCATCCATGCACAGCACCCTCCCCTCTTCCCCCTCACTTCTCTGCAAAACAAACGGGTTCACGTCCCTAATTAATAAATCCACACCTCCTTTTAAATGGGCAGATGGCATGGTTACAACCTGAAGCCCTGCCACCTCCCACACCCTACCCTACTTAAAATTATGCTCCTGAAGGAACACAACATCCACTCTAGATTTATTCAGAAACGTTCTAAATCATTCTCTCTTTACACGATTGCACAAACCGTTAATGTTTACTGTCATATACCTTAGGCCTTTTAAAGTTTCTACCCCTGCCTCCTCTCTCCACTCTTCCCAGGGGCACCAGAGCTTGTAGTTCCACTTGTCACCTTCACACTTCCCTCTCTCCCTCCCTTCTTTCAGTTTCTCCTGTCGTGGCCACCACTACCTTCACCTTCCGCCCAAATCTGCTTCCTAGGCCGCTGCACTGGTGTTAGGACATCATCTGAATCTGATGCCGCAGCCCTCTTCCTCGTGATGACCACATCCTCTATAGCTTGGTCTGGGAATGCCTCACAATGGACCTCTACTGCCACTGTACTTTGGTTCATTGATCCCGGTGATACCTCTGCCTCGCTATCAATCCCTTTGTGCGTGTGGTTCTCCTGTCATTGATGTACCGCATCCATCAACTCGTCATCTACTACCCGCTCAGGTGCAACCGCCTCCTCAGGCGGTGACAAAGACTTCAACACCTCAGCCAATTCCTCCTCAATTTCCAACACTTCCTCCTGTACTTTCTGCTTATCACATGCCACTGGAAGAGTCTCTGGGCCAGTTAACTGGTCGAGGGCCTCACCCTCTCCCCCAGTCATATGCACCTCATCCACTATCTCGCTCCATAGACAACCACGCCCTCACTCACGTCCTTGTTCTCCACCTGCTTCTTCCGTTACAGGAGCAGATACCTCCACCTCTGGGCCAGGCGCCCGTTGCCACTTCCCACACGCCACTGCTATGTGATCATATTCCCCACATAAGCAGCATGTATGTCTTTGCCCGGTGTATGAAACCATGACCTCTGTCCTGAATTCCTGTAGGTACACGTAGGACGATATGGGGTGTCGCATTGTCATTTTTAGGTTAAAAGCACCTTCCGGTAGACCCGCATAGGCTCCCGTCACCTACGTACCGTGCTGAGCCAAATGAACTGTCCCATATTTCTCAAAAACTCTTCTAATATCTGCCTCATCTGCCTTGAAGGGAACATTGCAAAGCTTGATCCTTGTGTAATGCCTGGATAAGTCAACCATCCTCACACAAACAGCTGGCGAAGCATCAAGATTTACGTCCTGAAAACGATTGAC
The DNA here is from genome assembly GCF_038502225.1 of Cherax quadricarinatus. Classification (NCBI taxonomy): domain Eukaryota; kingdom Metazoa; phylum Arthropoda; class Malacostraca; order Decapoda; family Parastacidae; genus Cherax; species Cherax quadricarinatus. The sequence goes on from NW_027200943.1 coordinate 8,887, forward strand.
CAACAATTCATAGACTGTTGTTGTGAGCAATTTCACAAAAATTCTGTGAGCTCCATTTAAATCTACCCCATATAACTCTCCATCCTGAATGCCATATGTCTCTCTAATGATCTTTAGTAGTAATAATTGCACTGAAACAGGCGATATTGCCCCTCGGAGAAGCTCAATGCCAACAGTGTTGATCCTGCGTCTATGACTGAATGCTAATGGTAGTTCTCCTGGTTTGACAGCAGAGGCGCAACAGCACCATCTCACACCACCGCAGACAGGCAACTGAGGAGCGTCTGCGCAGTAGATCCTCTCGGCCCGAAAGCAAAGAGGACAATAGTTGTGAGTGTGGTGTGTTCTGCTTCACAATAGCATGGTAGTGTCACTATTATACGTTATTTCATGAGTTTTTAATTATTATTTCATGTAATGTCCTGTTTTAAATAAAATATGAAAGAAAAATAAAATAAAATAGATTCTGATAGAAATTAAAAAAAAAAAGGATTTTTATAAGATATAAGATTACAACCTATCACATCGACCCCATGCCCAGCCCTTCTAGGGCAAGGTAGGTGCCTGAGCCAGAGCTTCCAGCTCACAATACTGTCATTTCCAGGCCCGGTGGCCTGGTGGCCCGGTGGCCCGGTGGCTAACCCTCCGGGGTTAAAAATCCGAACGAAATCTTATCTTATCTTATCTTACCCCTCTTGGGGCTGGGATGACAGACCAGAGAGGCCTAGCTTCTCCCTACGAGCCCATCAAGGGCAGGGAATGTGGCTAGGCCTGGGGACAATTGGTCCCAAAGATGAGGGGGGGTACTTGGCCTCCTCCCATTCAATTCAATTCAAAGTTTATTCTCTATAAGGATTACAATGCTGAGTTTACAGAATTTGGTTGTTGTGTGGTTTACATGTAGTAAAATAATGATTACAGAGTGTATCACTAGAACACCTAGCATGGCTAGGCATTTCGGGCAGACTTAGTTTAATTCTTAATTTTAAAATATTACAAATTATGAGGTAAGTTGGTATTATGGCTAAGTGACTAAATATTAGTTTGTGAGTTTAGCAATGTGAATGTTTTTGTTTTGGCACAGTACATAGTTTCAGGTCAAGGTTGGAATATTACAAATTATGAGGACAGTTGGTATTATGTGACTAAATATTAGTTTGTGAGTTTAGCAATGTGAATGCTTTTGTTTTGGCACAGTACATAGTTTCAGTATTGGAGTATCACAGGATTCATTATTTTAAGATTGAGATTAATATTTCTGTTTATGGTCAAATGGGTGAGTGAGTGTAAGTGTGAACCACCAGGTGGTATTCATGTAGTTAGTTGAAAGGGTGTATCAGGGAGATAAGATGTTTTCTAATGGTAGTTTTGAAGGTGATGAATGTGTCTGCTGTTTTAGAATTTTCAGGTAGAGTGTTCCAGATTTTAGGGCCTTTGACATACATTGAATTTTTGTAAAGGTTTAGTCGGGCACGGGGAATGTCATAGAAATGTTTGTGTCTGGTGTTATGCCTGTGGGTTCTGTCACAACTATCAAGAAAGTGTTTTAGGTCAAGGTTGATATTGGAGTTTAAGGTCCTGTAGATATAGATTGCACAGTAGTAAGTGTGGATGTACTGAACAGGGAGTAAGTTTAGATCTATGAAGAGTGGGGGGGTGTGTTGCCAGGGATGGGATTTAGTGATTATTCTTACTGCAGCTTTTTGTTGGGTTATTATTGGCTTTAGGTGTGTTGCTGCAGTTGATCCCCAAGCACAAATAACATAGGTGAGGTATGGATAAATAAGTGAGTGGTATAGTGTGAGAAGGGCATTTTGTGGCTCGTAGCATCGTATCTTGGAGAGGATCCCAACCGTTTTGGATACTTTTTTGGTTATGTGTTGGATATGGGTGCTGAAATTCAGATTGTTGTCAAGGTATAGGCCTAGGAATTTGCCCTCATTATGTCTGGTAATTAGAGTGTTGTCGATCTTAATGTTAATTTTTGCATCTCCTGCTCTGCTACCAAACATAATATAGTAGTTTTGTCAGTGTTAAGCTTAAGTTTATTGGCTGTCATCCAAGTCGATATTTTGATCAGCTCCTCGTTAACAATGGTGTTGAGGGTGGCAAGATTAGGGTGAGAGATGACATAAGTCGTGTCGTCAGCAAAGAGAATGGGTTTCAGGTGTTGGGATACGTTTGGAAGATCATTGATGTATATGAGGAAGAGCAGGGGACCAAGGACACTTCCCTGCAGAACTCCAGTATCAAGTGGCATTGTTGTTGATGCTGCATCTTTAATGATGACATACTGATACCTATTAGTAAGGTAAGATTTGAAATAAGCAAGGGCATGGCCTCTTATACCGTAATGGTCAAGTTTGTGGAGTAGGATGTCGTGGTCTACTGTGTCAAAAGCTTTTCTTAGGTCAACAAAAAATTCCTAGTGGATATTCCTTATTTTCCAATGATGTGTAAAGCAGATCTAGCATTTTTATGATTGCATCATTAGTGCTTTTATTTTTCCTGAATCCAAATTGGCAGGGGTTGAGTATGTTTTGTGCCGTTATAAATGAATATAGTCTCCTGTGCACGAGTTTCTCAAAGATTTTGGATAGCAATGGTAAGTTTGATATTTGCCTATAGTTGTTTAAGTCTGTATTGGTGTAACCCTTGCCATCTTGAGTAGTTTCGGGAAGGTGCTAGTTTCTAGTGACTTGTTAAAAAGTAATGAAATAGCATGCGAAAGGACATGGGCCACTCGCTTGTACAGTAATGGTGGGACATGAGACAGATTCCCTGAGTTATTTTTAAGTGACTTTATAATCTCAGTGACTTCCATGGGCTCAGTTGGTGCAAGATAGAAGGAATTTGGGAAATTCCCATCTAGGTAGTCCCCTGCATGGGCATTGGTATGTGGGATTTTATTGGTGAGATTAGATCCTATGGTTGAGAAGAAGTCGTTTATCTTGTTAGCTGTGTCAGTGGGATGTAGTGGTGTTTCATTAGGTTTAGTTAGGACAATATTCTTGTTTTTTTTTCAGTTTGTGGGTCCCTAGAATCTGAGAGAGTGTTTTCCAGGTCTTTTTTATATCTCCTCTAGTGTCTGTGAATCTACTGGAGTAGTATAGTTGTTTGGCTTTCTTTATTACTTTGGTGAGAACTGATGAATAGTGTTTAAGAATATCTTTGTGTATTAAGCTCTGTCTATATTGCTTTTCATACTGGTGTTTCTTGTCAATGGATTTCAGAATGGTGCTGGTTAGCCATGGGCAACCAAGCCATTTGTTTGTGATCTGTTTCGTTTTTATAGGACAATGTTTGTTGTATAGTCTAAGTAATTTGTTAAGAAAAATGTCTGTCCAGTCATCAATACCATTGGCCATGGAGAATTATGTAGGCCAGTCAACAGTCTCTAGGTCAGCTGTGAACTTCCTTATCGAGGCCTCATCATGGAGTCTAAATGAGACTTTGTTGTATTCAAGTGGTGGTTTACTAATGTTTGTCAGGAGGAAGGTATGGTAGTGGTCTGTAGTGCTATCTGTGATTATCCCTGATTTAAGGGGGGCTAGTATATTGGTCCATATGTGGTCTATTATGGTTGCACTTGTCTCAGTGAGCCTGGTTGGTTTAGTTATTGTTGGTATGAGAAGTGTGTTGTTTATATTGTTGATGAAATCAGTTACAGGCTGATCATCTAGTATGCCAAGGTTGATGTTGAAGTCTCCAGCTAAGAGAAGGTGGTGCTTATTCATTTGTCTGTTTGTTATTAGTGACTTTAATTTCTCACTGAAATTTGGGATGTTTGTGTGAGGTATCCGGTAAATGGCACCGATTGTTAAGATAAGATAAGATTTCGTTCGGATTTTTAACCCCGGAGGGTTAGCCACCCAGGATAACCCAAGAAAGTCAGTGCGTCATCGAGGACTGTCTAACTTATTTCCATTGGGGTCCTTAATCTTGTCCCCCAGGATGCGACCCACACCAGTCGACTAACACCCAGGTACCTATTTGCTGCTAGGTGAACAGGACAACAGGTGTAAGGAAACGTGTCGAAATGTTTCCACCCGCCGGGAATCGAACCCGGGCCCTTCGTGTGTGAAGCGGGAGCTTTAGCCACCAGGCCACCGGTGTCTTAAGGTTTTTTACAGTAAAATTAGCAAAAATGTATTCCCCATATTCATCACTAAAGCAAGTGGTGCTAATACAAGATAATTGGTTAGAGTAATAGATTGCAATACCACCCCCAACTTGGTATGGTCTGCAGTTGTGAATTGCAGTGTATCCTGGTAGAGGGTAGATATCTGTTGTGTCCTGCTTAAGCCAGGTCTCAGTAAGAATAATGCAGGAGAAGGGTGTCTTTAGTGATTCAAGGAATGCCAGGAGGTAATCATAGTGTTTGCTTAAGGACCTGATGTTGTAGTTAAGTACTGATAGACTTTTAGCATTGTTTAGGATAGTGGTGGCTTGTGATGCTGTGTAATAAAGGCAGTTACTTTCCAATAGGTTTTGATTGGGTGTCAGATTATGGAGGTTTAGATCAGGGTCAACGTGATCAATCATCTTCTAGGTTTAAATTATGGTTATTTATATCCTGAGTTGTGTGTTGAGTTCTAGTACTGATATCTGTAATGGTAGGAAGTTTGGACAAGTATATAGCTAGAGTATTTTGGTCATATAGAGTATAGTCACTACTACACATAATGAAGTTGATGTTGTCTATGTGTTGTGCTGGAATGAACTAAAGTACAACTAGGTATAAACTGGTAATATAAAAATACAAATTAAAAATAGAACAAGACTCTCACTTGTAATTGCACTAAGGTCTAATATAATGACTTTTGTGGAGTCTATGTTTTGAGCTAGAATGAGCTATAGTACAACTAGGTTTAATCTAATAATATAACCTGGAGTTTACCTGGAGAGAGTTCCGGGGGTCAGCGCCCCCCCGGCCCAGTCTGTGACCAGGCCTCCTGGTGGATCAGAGCCTGATCAACCAGGCTGTTGCTGCTGGCCGCACACAAACCAACGTACGAGCCACAGCCCGGCTGATCAGGAACCGACTTTAGGTGCTTGTCCAGTGCCAGCTTGAAGACTGCCAGGGGTCTGTTGGTAATCCCCCTTATGTATGCTGGGAGGCAGTTGAACAGTCTCGGGCCCCTGACACTTATTGTATGGTCTCTTAACGTGCTAGTGACACCCCTGCTTTTCATTGGGGGGATGGTGCATCGTCTGCCAAGGAATGACTGGATTTGGTGTACGATTTCTGCCATTTCCTGCCAGTTTTTTTTTCCTTCCTGGCACTAAAAAACCTCTCCCTCTTGAGTGGCTGTGGCTACCCAGGTTTTCCCATGGCCTGGATGTTTTGTATCTTTTTGTCCCCTTTAGATGGTGTGCCTGGCAATTTAAGTTACAGCACAGTCTTTCCTGTACTGAAGAGGTACACATTTCAGGGTGAAAAAGCTTACAGGAAGGGAGTTTGCATTTTCCTGTTGTCATATGGGCATGGCATTTTCTAGGGTGGTCATAGTTGCAAGTCCCGTCTGTTTTTCCAGATTTCCCATGTCTGCAGATACCAAGTGCATAGTATGTGCACAGGCTTGGTTTCCGTTTGCCTTGGGTTTCTGTGACTGTATTCCCTGTTGGTGCATGTTTCCATGTCTTATTCCTATCCTCCCTAGCACCAACAATGGAGCTCCCACCAGTTGTTTTTGGTAATATATCCTCACTATTGCTAGTGGAGTCCTCTTGTTTGCTATTTCCTGTGGTATTTCTAGTTTGCAATATTGGTTTTATCTTATCTTTGACTACACTTGTTTCCCCACTACGGCTCCTGTCCCCTATGAGGTCATTTATATGTATTCCTTCCTGCGTATAATTCCCGACTACCTGGACAAAATCTCCAGCTTCACCATTACTGTCTCCCAGGACAGCACCTCCAGCTTCACCATTACTGTCTCCCAGGACAGCACCTCCAGCTTCACCATTACTGTCTACCAGGACAGCACCTCCAGCTTCACCATTACTGTCTCCCAGGACAGCACCTCCAGCTTCACCATTACTGTCTCCCAGGACAGCACTATCAGCCCCACATTTACTGACTACCAGGACATCACCTCCAGCCTTACACTTTCTGATTACATGGCCAGTAGTCTGTTGTTGAAAGGTTCCAGGTTGTCTATGAAAGCAGCTTTGATGTTATCCTCTTTTAATACCCTTGTGATTTTAGTCCACAGATTTATCTCATTTGGGCATACCCAAAAACACTTCCCTGTTTTAATACTGCTTGTAGCTAGTTCTTGGATATCTGCACAAGGGGCGTGACACCAAATTCCACAAAAATGAAAATTTATCCATGTGGAAGCCTGTTTGTTTGATTGACTGCAGACTACACACAGCTTCATGATGATTTGAATGGTTGATTTACTGTAATTCTACTAGCAACTTCTTGAATACTCTATTAATAACCTCCTTAAATGAAGCTCTAGCTATTCGTATTTCTATTTCTAACTGTACTTTTATATTGGACAGCTTACCGTGTACGTTCCTGATTTATATTTATTGTTTGTGTTT